>NC_046663.1:113557224-113559884 GCF_010883055.1 Belonocnema kinseyi
AAAATGGATTCAATGCGATGGATCGGCAGGATCTCGCGACCTTTGGGTGGACGGAGCGACTGAATCACGACTTGCTAGAGTGCTACGATGCGAGTGTGGCTCTTAAATGGGGTTACATGGCTCGGCTGCATGCTCTGTGGTGCGAGAAACACCCGGAGCTATCGCACTTTTCGCAGCAACGCCTGCGAAACCATGCTGAACTACTCTGTAAAAGGGGCTATGTAAGCGGAACGCCTTCTCTACCACAGCTAGAACAAGTCATCAACAGAAAAAGAGAGGCGACACTAAGACCGACCGCGGGCAGGCATCCAATAGAGGAAGAGCAATGCTTTACGACCCGGAGAAACATTAATACCAAGGTTTCTCTCAAGCCTAAAGATCTGGCTGAAATTGATGACGAGCTTCGTGGACATTTTTCCGGAGAATCCGACCTCTGGGCTATCAGTTATTGTGTGTATAATGCAGCGAGAGCTTTGGCCGATGCGAACCGTAAAACAAAACCAACGGTTGATCATAAGACCAAAAGACGAATGCATCAACTTGCCATAAAGATAGGCTGGGCAAGACAATACGTGTCCCGCATTCAGTGTGTGATTGACTACATCACATCTGGCAGGAATTTTACAGCCAAGGTTCGGAAGTTCGCTGGCGAACTCCAGACCCGTTATCACACACGTAACAACTCAAAGCTGCTGGCCATCAGGCAGCATATTGTTGAGAGAATACGGATACTATCTGACGCTAAGAGAAGTCTAGAGCGGAGGGATAGGTGGGTCAGAGAAGATCAACAGCTTCTCTCTGACCCATCTCGACTCTTCCGAGACCCTCCAGTTACTGTCGAACACCCACCCAAACCAGAGGAGGTCGAAGTATTTTGGAGAGAAGTCTACGAAGTTCAGTATAGACTGGACGAAGACTCAGAAAATATAAATAGCTTCAAGGAGTTATGTGTTGGCCTCATAACACCTGATAAAGAATGCCGACCCATCACTACCGAGGAGGTGAAAAAAGTATTAAGAGGGATGAACAACTATTCCGCACCGGGAACAGATTGTATCAAAACCTTCTGGTGGAAGAAGTTTTCTTCAACCCATCAGCATTTGGCCCGTATTTTCACCTCATATTTGAAGTCGGAAGAGCCGATTCCTGAGTGGTTGTTTGAAGGGTGCACAATACTCCTGCCGAAAATAGGTAACTTAGCTGACCCGAAGAATTACAGGCCAAGAACTTGTCTGAACACACTTTATATGATATTCACAGCTATCCTAAATGATAGGATTGTTCGGGCAATTCAACCTGTGTGGCAAGAAATGTATGAACAACGAGGCTCAAAGAAGGGCGTAGTCTGATGTCGGGAGAACCTGCTCATCGATAGATGTGTCTGCAAAGATGCAGCATTCTACCAGCATAGATAGATTGATACTGCTTTGGAAACCAGATTTACTATCTCATCTGGAAAAAATCGTGTGACAACTAACAAGGTCACCTTTCAGAGAGGTGTCTTTCAGGGCGACACCATGAGCCCACTCCTCTTTTGCCTTACATTATTGCCACTATCTCTAGCACTTCGCCATTCCGACAAGTACTTGTGAGGCAAACCTGCAGATCAAAAATAGAAGGTCACCCATGTATTTTACATGGACGATCTTAAGATCTATGCTAACAACAGAGGGCAACTGCATCTAGCTCTGGGGATTGTCGAACAATATACTAAGGAAATTGGAATGGAATTTGGGTTAGACAAATGCACCAAGGTTTATTTGAAGCGAGGAACACTTAATGGCATCCCTGAAGATCCTGAGCTCGGTGATAGAAGCGCCATACGACACCTTTGCGCTGAAGAGACTTATACATACCTGGGCGTGCCACAGAGCCGCATTCAGGATGTGGCATCTATAAGGGATACTCTCCGAAGCAGATACAAACATCTCATCCGGCAGCTTTGGTCTTCCGAACTGTCGGCGAGGAACAAAGTATCTGCAACGAACATGCTTGTCGTCCTGGTACTACTCTATTCATTTGGAGTAGTTCCATGGACGAAGAACGAGCTTAGATCCCTTGATATCGGGACAAGTAAGAATACGCACATGAACAAAAGCATGCATCTTAATTCTTCCGTTCCGCGACTGTACATCTCACGCCGTCAAGGGGGTCGCGGAATATTGAGTCTTGAATGTCTTCAAAACAGGATTATTCTGGATACAGTACATAGAGCTGCAAATGGAAGAGACCCTCTTCTTAAAATGGTCTGGAATCACGAAGAAGTGGGCAAAGGAGCGTTTCTGTACAAAACAGCGGAGGTGGCTGCTGAAACACTCGGACTTGACTTAAGTATTAGGGGTGAGCAAAATGCATCAAATCTTAACTATCTCGAGTACTCACTCCTAAAAGCCCGGATTAAGAAAGCACAAGAGATAAAACTTTCGTGAACAGCTCCTCGATAAGAGGATGCACAGTATCTTCCAACGAAATTTGAAGAATCAGTCAATGTCTTGTGAGATAACGTTTGCTTTCCTTAAATCGCCCGGATCGAAGTCTGGTATGGAGGGTTTCATCTCTGCATGCCAAGGCGGTGTCATTTCCACCTTAACATACCGTCGCCACATTTTGAGCCAAGACATTCCCGATGATAGCTGCAGGGCGTGCCATGCACACCCCGA
>NC_046663.1:113559984-113572447 GCF_010883055.1 Belonocnema kinseyi
CAATTGTCGAGAATGGGAAGTGCCGCATATACTGGAACTTTATATTCTCGACAATTGTTTCTGTTGCTCACTCGAGGCCTGACATGGTTCTTCTTGATTTCGGGAAGCGAACCGTGTTCTTTATCGAATTTTCGGCACCAGCTGACAAAAACATCATAACCAAGGAGAATGAAAAGAAAGAGAGGTATCGAGACCTTATAAGGGAGTTGCAACGATTGTACCCGGAATATTCTGTTAAACTAATCGTCCTTATCGTCGGCGCTATTGGAGGTGCCAAGCTTTCACTTCCTAATGGCCTAAAAAGCATCCCTGCGTGTCAACAATATGCTAAAACACTTGCGGGAAAAATGCAGAAGGCGGTTGTGCTTGGGTCGCACCGTGTTCTTAGGGTGCACGAGGCTTTTGCTGGATCGTCGTGTTGATTCCTTTACAGACTGTAACCACCTATCTCACGATCGTGAGACGTGATTGTGGCTGAAGTTTTGCCGCGATTTCGCAGGGAGCGAGTGCAATTTTCCAGATTAGCAATATTATCGAATTTGAAAATTCCTGGATAATAAAACTCCAGGCCGAATGCTGTCTAACAAAAATACAATGCATATTTTCAAACAACTTTTTTCATCAAAAAAAACATTTATTCAATTATTGTTATTTTTAATTCAAACAATAAATTTTAGAAACTTTTAACATTAAAAAAGTTTTTTCTTTGGTAAAAATATTTTATTATTCCATTAAACAAAATTTTTGTAAGAAACTATTTTTTAATTGTTCAAATAGAGAGTTGTCTAGCCCGGATATTGTATAATTCGAAAATTTTCTGTCAGCAATTCTTAAATTCAGTAAGATTGTAAATTTTCGAGAATTTTCCAATTCGGGACTTTTATATTTCGACAGAAAAGTCCCGAAATTTAAAAATCGAATTGAAAAATTCACGAAAAATAAAATAAATAAAATTTCGGACAATAAGATATTACCGGATTTTTAAAATCCCCAAAGAAAATGGCTGAATCTTAAAATATCCGAACTAGAAAATTCCTGAATTTAAACAATTAAAAAAATTGTTTATTAAATAATGTTTATTTATTGAAAATACAATAATCGAATATATATTTCTGGATGAAAAAATTTCTTTGAAAATGTGCATAGTATTTGAAAAAATATAAAAAAGTTCTGAAAAATCGAATTTTTTATTAATAAAAAAAAAAATAAAAATAAATTTTGATATAAATCGTTGTTGAATTGAATCCTGAAAAGTTTGTTTTAAAAATGTTATTATGTAGGTACGAAGAAAATTTAGGCAAAAAATTTTTTTCTTTCAAAGCGCATGTGTTTTTTAATGTATTTTTTAATACAGTTTTTATATAATTATTATTCAGGTGCCGAAGATTTTATTTTTTGGGATTTTTCATTCATCTCTTTCGGAATTTTTGTCAGAGGTCCCATATTTTTATACCTCCTCTTAAAATTATCTAATTTTTCAAAATAAAAAGTCAACATTTCAAAAGATTTCAAAATCATCAATAGTATCTATTCTCTTTTAAATTATTTCAAATCTTTTTAAATTATTTAAAAATTTTTCGGAACTTTTAAATGTCTTTTAGACTGATTCCTATTTTTCTTAACATTTTTGTAAAATCCTGAAAACAAAATTGTTTCAAGAGCTTCCAGATTTTTTCTAATATTGTAAATCCTTTGAAATGTTTTGAAATATTTTTAAACATTCTCTTTGAGTTATGTACTGTTTCGAAATAAAAAATCATTTTAAATCTACCCAGAAATTTTTATTGTTTTCCTAGTATTTCAAAATTCTTGACGAGCTCCAAATTTTGTTCTTATGCTTATTTAACTGTTCTTTAAGAATTAAAATGAAATACTTTCACCTTCGCAATACAAATAAAAAAATAAAACAATTATAATCGTAACATTCCAAGTTTAAATTTGTCACTCCAAATAGATTAAAAATGGAATGCTTGATACTGAAATAATACTTCAAAAAGATTTTTAAATTGAATAAAGGCGTTCATTTAGGAAGCCATTAATGCGAACGTTTACACTTGTGTCACTACTAAGTCCTTCGAATTAAATTAGTTCAAATTTTAACGTTAAAATATGTAAATTATATCATTTTGAACAGATTTAGAATCACCTTGTAAAATCAATCACTGTTAAATTTTTAATACTCGAACTGCAGTTCAATTTTTAAATTTACTTTCATTTTCCGATTTGTTCCGGTCGCGAGTCTAGCTCAATATTTAGAACAACTTTCATTTTTTTGAAATTGTAATTTTTTGGTTCTAACTTACGGGACAATCATTTTATTCTCTGAATGATTTTCTACAAATCTTGTTGATAATTTTTACATTCTGATCCAAAATGAGAAGGTCTTAGTTTTTTATGAAAAATTTCTTTTTCGGGTTTTATCAAATGTCGACGTTTTGAGGCCCCTTGTGTCAGAAAAACAAGTTTTTACGTCGGGGACTGTTTGTCTGTCCAGCGTCGTCGTTGTTGTTGTTGTCTGTATACCGAATAACTTCCGAAAGACTGGTCCGATTGGATTGGGCTTTGACACACTGTTTGAGGGACCAAAAAGAATGATCGAGTTCGTTAAACAGACATTTTTGATAAAAATCAAAAAAGTTGAAGCTTTTTCAAAATTTTTGAGACCACTTTTTTCAAAATTTGAAAATTTTATGGACAGCTATTTATGGTACAAAAAATATGAACAAATTATCCTGACAACTTTTTTTGATAAAATCAAACTTATCAAAGTTAAAGGATTTTCAAAATCCAAAAAACCAAACGAAAATGGACATTTGAACGTTTTGAGGCTCCTTGAGTCAGAAAAACAAGTTTTTACATCGGTATCTGTCGGTATCGGTATCTCTCTGGCGTCTACGTCGTCGTTGTTATTGTGGTGTGGTTGTCTGTGTATTGTATAACTTTTGAAAGAATAGTCGGACTAGATTGTTCTTTCACATAAATTTTTTATTTTAAGAATTGTATGTAAAAATTGTACTATTTTTATTTTTATAACAAATATTTTTCTTCAATTAAATTGTTACAATAAAAGTGTTTTGAAGAGATTTTTTAAAAATCTTTCGGGGAATAAAATTAGTATTTATAGGTCGACAAAGGTTTGTTTTCTTTACTAAATTTGGCTTTCGTCTAAATTTTTCCAGTTGTTTTTATTGTAGTACAATTTACGTTTGTATCTCGGGCGAAGAAATTCATTCTATTGGCTGACAAATATTCTTCGTAAATCAATATTTTCACAGAAAATTATCCCCAGTGATCTTAAATTATAATTTTATAAATATGAAAAAACCACATTTCAATGTTTTCTATGAAAAACACAATCCCTGAGTGACAGAACGAAATCGGAAACAATAAGAGTTAATTTATTCTAAAACAAGCTTTATGAATAAAAATGACCTTGAGTGAACCTTTAATATATACTTGTTAATTTTTACAAAAATCAGGCGTTATTTTCTTAGAAAAAAAAAATAATTTGTGGGGGGGGGGGTGACAAATGATCAAAAAATAAATAAAACTTGAAGTTGTATGATTTTAATTTGTAACTAAATAATTTGAGAGGTTTCAATCTAAAATTATCGAACACTTTCCATTCAAACATTCAGATGAAATATTTAAATAGCTTTAAATTTGAAATTATGTCACATGCCCTTAAGGCTTTAAGGGCATGTGACACAGCTAAATACCTATATGGCCGACCTAACTTTATCAGTTCACTGAATGTTTTTTTTTAACCTAAGAACTTTTTTTGTAAATAAAATATCGAGCTGAAACTTTGGGAAATGTATTAGAGTACAATAAAGTACGTTTAGGTACTGCATTTTGGTAGGAACTTCAGTGAAAATTATTTTATCTTTTATCTGAACCTCGACATTTTTTGAACGTTCGAACTTTTTTTATACATAAAATATCGGTCTCAAACTTCGAGAAATGCAAAAACCGAATGAAAACTACGTTAAAGTATAAAGCTTAATAATAAAAGATGTAAAAAAATATATTTCAACAATCAATTCCAACGGCATCAGCCGGTAACGTTGTACACGAAAATACGAAACCTGGTGACCACTAGACGTTCGTATTTTCGTGTACAACGTGGTGCCGTTGGAATTGATTGTTGAAATATTTTTTTTTTGCATCTTTTATTATTAAGCTTTGTACTTTAACGTAATATTCTTTCGGCTCTTGCATTTCTCAAAGTTTTATGTATAAAAAAAGTTTGAACGCTAAAAAAATGTCGAGGTTCAGAAAAAAGATTTAATAATTTTCATTAAAGTTCCTACCAAAAGGCACTACCTAAACGTACTTTATTGTACTCTAATACATTTTCCAAAGTTTCAGCTCAATATTTTATTTACAAAAAAAGTTCTTAGGTTCAAAAAAATATTCAGTGAGCTGATAAATTATTGAATATTTTTGAAATTGCTGTTCTGGAGACTAAATAGCACTTATTCTTTTATTAAGAAATCAGAACCAAAATTGTTAAAAAGTTTTTAAAAGAGTTTTAAAAACCTTAAAAAGTTCAGAGGTTTTAATAGTTCAATATATGTGATAGAATCTCTTTAAATATGAAATTAGTCTATACTTTTTCATGTTTGAGCTACAATTATTCCATTTTAGAAGTTATAAATTACAATCGTAAGAAACTTATAAAATTTTTTAATTAATTTATATATAAAACAAAAAACCTTTGTATAATTCAATCTAAATGCAGCTGCAAACATTTAATTTGAAATACGTTGAGTTCAAGGTATATTTGAAATATAAATAGTTCTAAAATTAGTTTTTAAATTTTCTGCAGTTTACCTTTTTTACATACCTAGATGTCAAAAAAGCCTACCCAATTTTTTCAAATTTTAATCACTTATTTTCTAAGAGAAAATCACCCCCGTTTACCAGTGACTGAAATGGATTAGAAAAAAATCGCCAAGATCCAAGAATAAAAATTGGATGTACAGCGAATTAAAAAAATTTTAATTATGATTATCTTTAACTTTGTGATATCAAAAATTTCCATACAATTTTTTTTATTAATACTGTAGGAAAAAATCAACAAGATCGAGCGCCGAAATTATAATTAGAGCAAATTTTCTGTAATTCCATGGGGATGGCTGAAATATCCCGAAAATAAAATTCCTGGCTCGGTAAAACGCTCTGTCCCAAAAAATACAATTCCAAAACTAATAAAATTCCTGAACAATTTATACTATTATCGAATTTGAAAATTCCCAAATAATAAAACTCCAAATAAAATTGTTTCTTAATCAATATTAATTATTTATTAAAAATACGATAATAAAATATTGTTATCAAATAAATTTTTGTTTAATATTTAAAGTGTTAAAAATTATTGTTTGAATTTAAAATTAAAATTATACACAAAATTTTACCGACAATTTAATATATAAAAACACGTGTTTTTTAATTAACATTTCGATTTTTCAGAAGAACTTTATGTGGTTTAAAAAATACTATATACATTTTCAACCAAAATATCTTATCCAGAAATATATTTTGTTTTAATTATTGTTATTTTAAATTTAAACAATAATGTTTAAACACTTCAAACATTAAAAAAGTTGTTTCTTTGGGATAAATATTTGATTATTTCAATTAAAAAAAAAAATTGTCAAAGAAAAATGCTTTCAGCACTTGTTGATCTCGAAATGTCTTTCTATAATACTTTTTTTAAAATTAAAAATATGATTTTTCGAGAAGATTTTTTTTTTTATAATTAAAAAAAGGCTGTACCGAAAACCTGGATCAAGCTTCAGATCTGAAAAAATTCAGCAATACATGCATGTCCAACTTTTCTAACCTCAAAAAATCTTTCTACTGCGTTACCGTCATATTTTACGAAGAATGAGAAAACAAGAATTCGACTTCGTAGAAGGATGAGGGCAGCACCTCGATAGGGCAGAAAATGTGATATCCTATATATATAATTCCCCACTCCGACGCCCCGTACCGCATCTACGTTTATAATATCTTTGCACACCATGGACATAGGAAATAAGGGACTAGGCATGCCATTGCGGGGGTGATGAAATGAGGGGGGGAGGTCCGCCATCTTTTGATGTCCCGCGAGAAACATGGCAGCGCCCACATGTTTTTTATTTTCATGCACAGTTTGTCGGCAAAAATGGTCGTGCGCATAATAAAAAATGGCACATCGTAAGATGGCGGCTCTCCCCACTGATGGAATTCTCCACCCTTCCGTGGATTCAACCCCGCTCGCAAGGTTAGGATGACATGCCTAGTCCCGTGTTTCCTATGTCCATGTTGCATACGTGTCAGCAGAGATCAGTCTGGTATCAACTGTGTCAAAGCAGCACTAGCGCAGCGAGTAGACAACTTCCAACTTCTAGGGGTCTGTGGGTAAAACAGATTTGTATGATTACCGTCAGAGAAAGTTAAAAATCAAACTTCTGCTCATGGGCATAGGAAACAAGGGACTAGGCAATAGAGTTCAAAAATTCTCGGTAAAATAAAATTGGGGAAGGTAACAATGAAAATTACGGTATATTACCGATAAGGCGAGAATTTATCGAGAAAATACGAAAAGATTATTTTTATATCATTTGTTTGCTATTACTCTTCATTTAAATAACATTTACTCTCAATTTTATGTATGAAAAATTAGTTATAATTATGGTGAAATAGAATAAGCAATTTTATTATGTTTATTTACAAAAATAAATGTAAAATGGTGTTAAAAAATTGGGTGTAAATGAAAATTGGTCATAGCTAAATTCCATTCAATTTTATATTTGAATGTCAATTAAATTTTAACATTTGTATATAAAGTTTGTTATGTAATCTATCAAATTAAGTACTGTTATAAAATGTATTATTATAGATTGAATAACATAAAACTTATACTTAAAAGAAATATCGCGAAGTAATCAGTCTTCAGTCTAAGATCATTAATAATGTAACTTGCACTTACATTAAACCTGACCCTTACCGAAAATATTAAAATCTGAAACATTTTTCTTAAACAAGGCTACGTAGCTCAGTTACTTATCTAACTGAAGTTTTAACATTAGTATATAAGCTTTTTCGTTTAATAATTTTTTAAAATAAGTTTAAGTAGCTCAGATTTTTATCTAACTGGAATTTTAACATTTGTTTATAAACTATTGGCTTAATTTGGAAACGTAAGTATCTATTAGAATTAAAAATTCTGCTTCAATCTGAATCTTCTAAATCAGAGTCAACTGATTCGTAGTCTTCGTCAGCGTGTGCTACTTCTAATTCTTCTGCTCGTAGAGCAAATTCTGAATCTTCCCACGGAGTCATAAACATGATTATTTTTTGTTTGGACCTTTCACGGCTTTTTTTTAGACATTTCTAATTTCAAATTAAATGAGGCGAATGTAATTGTTCCAGCTCTGTCGGTAGTTAACCGATATCTTTTAACACTGTGAACATTACTGTATCTTCTGAACTACTGGCTGGCATGTTGAGGATGTCAACTGCAATCGAACATAATTTAGGTTCGCAGTTTATAGTTTTGAACCAAGTTACGGCTGGTAAAGATTTGATAGTCTTCTCAACAAATCGCGAAGAAAATAATCCTTCTTTTTGAGTGTAGTACGCTAACTCAGTCATAATTTTTACCACATTATTACTGAGATCGTCACCATCTTTGTCGCAGCATTCTCTTCCGTACTTATAATTTGCTCGATCATGAATCAGCTCAGTTCCTAAGAGTTTTTGCTCTCGAGTTAAGTGTTCTCCATTACATTTGGGATCTAAGATGTTAGCGGCAAAGTGAATTGGGTGTGTCGATAATTTGTACCTTTCTTTTACCTTTTCTTTAAGTGAGGTATATTGTTCCAGTGATAGTGGAGAGACATCGAGTAATTTTTCGTATGCAGACGTTATCTCACACCGAGCTTATCGTGCAACAGTCTCCTTCCAGAATCGTGATCCATTTTATGACTGGAGCCAAGATTTCATGAAGAGTTAGAAGACCACACCAGAACGTCTCACTTCAGAGCATAATCTAACGTGCAGCTCTGCACAAGTGTGCAGTTCTGAATGGAAAGTGTGCAGCTCCGAATTTGTGTTGGGGAGGTACTTTTGAAATTATTTTCAATTAATCAAGTTCGAATAAACTAAAAATAACTTCAACAATTAATAAGGAAAAAACAGTTTTAGAGGTATTACCTTATATGAATACAACTTACGCGAAAAGATGCAAGATACGAGTATGAGAGTAGAGAAAGATGTTTTCTTTTCAAAAGTGATTTCTCGAGCGAATGGCTAATGTTTTTAGAGCCATTTTGTTGTAAAGCAAACTCTCAGAGCAAAAGATTGTCGTTCCCCACTTTGTTTTTCCGGGTAATTTAAGTGATGTAATTTGTTGTTTTCGTTTCTTTTGAATATCCGTAAATTTGACCTTAATCGCATGTGATGAATTTACATCTTTTACTATTTCAGTGGCAGAAGTTTGTACATCTTTAAAGGTCTCGAGCTTGATTATGTCTTTCGCCAATAAATTGAAACAATGTGCCGCGCAGCTGTAAATATGAATATGCGGGTATTTTTTATTAACGATTCTTCGAGCCTTTACCATATTAGACGCACCATCGGTTACTACTATTAAAACCTTTTCAGCTCCAACCTCGTTAATAACTTCAAGAATTAACTGTGCCATATATTCTCCAGTATGTAATTCAGCTTTGGTGTTTTTTGTTTTGTATAGCATAGTTTCCGGAGTAGTCACAACGAAGTTAACAATAGACTCATTCCTGTAAAAACTGTTATTGATGAACATATTTATATTATTTAAGACCTTATCATTATTTAAATATTTAAATTTCTATTTTCTTGTTTTTATTTCAAATCTAGTTTTTGGTTCTGAATATAAGAATCACACAACTACCGTCTATTACTCCTTCCATCACAGTGGACTCCAATTGCAGTTGATTTTTCAATAGCTTCATTTCCCAGTATCGAAAGTGGAGCATCTGAAGAGAAAATTGCTCTGATGAATTTAACATTTAGCCTTTCCTGTACGATACAAATAAATATTTATACATTACAGTGTACTAGAATCTTAATTTACATTTTGTGTGAATAAAATTTAGTATTATCAATAATGTATATATACTTACTTGCTCTTCTGGATTCATACAATCGATGTATTGTCTAAAATCAAAAAGTTTTTGAGTACCACTTTTATGATTATCAAGCTGCTGGTCTTTGTGGTTTTGTGCCTTTTCAGGTACAGGTTCCTCATCATCTAAGTTGTCCCCTTAAAATGAATCAAAAAAATTATAACAAAATTCTGTGAATTTTGTAAATTTTGAGGTTAGGATTAAAAATTTTATTGGAAATCCTCATAACATATATATTTTATATCATATTATTACAAGAAATATACTCTAAAACTCTACTTGAATATAAATAAATTTAAACCTTATTGAAAAGTTGTAAAATAACGTTTCCTAATTTTAAATATATACTAATCTGATTTACCAAAAACTAAAAGGTAACTAACCTTAAAGGTGCGATAAAAAATGTAATAATGAATTATATAATTACCACTTAAAACGATATCGTCTTTAGATAAGTAATCTTTAACCGGCTTTTTGCTATTCATTCTTTCTCTTCTGACCATTTCTTTAACATATTTTGGACATTTTAAGCAATTGTATTCTAAGTGTTTTTTTTGTCGCGAGGCATTGCTTTTAGAAGTCTCACCACATTTACCCGAATTTTCTCATCCTTCTTGACGTAATATACCGCCTTTAGAACTCTAACCTACTAGACATGCCAATGCGGGGGTGATGCAATAAGGGAGGAGGTCCGCCACCTTTTGATGTCCCGCGACAAACATGGCAGCGCCCGCATGTTTATATTTTCATGCACAGTTTGTCGGCAAAAATATTCGTGCGCATAATCAAATGGCACATCATAAGATGGCGGCTCTCCCCACTCATGGAATCCCCACCCCCTCCCGTGGATTCAACCCCGCTCGCCCATGTTAGGATGGCATGCCTAGTCCCGTGTTTCCTTTGTCCATGCTTCTGCTGTAAAACCTAAATGTGTCCGTCGATAATGATTATTTGCATAAATAAACTTTTTTCTTCCTCCAACTCTTTGCAAGGCCACCAACGATCCTTTAATATTTATTAACATTTCCCGAAAAAACATTCCGCGACATTTAAACTTTTATTTTTCAATATGAGTGAAAAAATATTGATCTTAGGGCTGACTTGATCAGCTGTTATCATCACATGACCTTAATCTAAACAAAATATCCAAAATCGGTTAAGAATTGCCTTTTAATTTAAAAAAAAGATGAACAATACATTAGAAATTTGTAGTTATAATAAATTGAATTTTAAGGAAAATTCATGTAAAATAACCTGTTTCAGATAGATTATTTTAAAAACTTGGTAACCTTGAATTCTTCTTGAAATTGGATTGAAAATGCTATAATAATAATCGTTTTGTGAGTTCAAAAATAATGTAAAAATTTGAGCAATATTTCTATAATATGAAATATAACCATTTGTATTGCATTGGTAAAAAACTTCATATTTTGAGGTTTTGTTTTTGTTGTAACATTTTTTATTTTACAATATTCAATAACTTTACTTACGTATGAAAATATATCCCCATATAAACGTCTTGACAACGCCCACAGCCTACACAAGCTGCCACAATTTTTTATATTTATTTACAATAAATTATAATTAAATAAATTATAAATAAATCAATTCTAAAAAGTGCGATAAACGTCCCCTTATTTGGGCACTCGCGACACAAAGCACGGTTCTGTGCATAGATGCAGGACGGGAGGTCAGAGTAGGAGAACGATATAGATATATATATATATCTAACTACATTTTTGCATGCCTGGAGGTGCTGCCCTCTTCAACTTTTCGACGTTTCTATGGCAACCGCATCCTTTGCCAACGTCTATGGGAGGGGTGAAGCCAAGGCGAAAGCCAAACCAAAAGTGCCGGTGATTCCCTGTTTCTCGATTCTCGCGCTTCACTTCGCTAGCCATGTCTATAGCTGACTAGGGGCTGTCTATGCACGCCGAAAATATTAAAATTAATGAGGGCCTACAATTATTATATTTATTATTATGTTGAAATTAATTAATTTCTTTTACGGTTTCTTTTTAAAAAAGGGACATTTTCGAAATACTAAATAAATTTAAAAAATAAATAAATTTTTATTTAATTCAGAATTTAGTTGAATGAAAAAATTGAATAAAGCTTAGTTAAATTAATTCCTCCACTGGCTTCTTTTAAAAGAGAGTTTTTCGAAATACTATAAATAAGTTAAAAAAAATTCTTGTCATATTTTAGAATTGTAGCGAAATTTCAAACATTATTTAAAAAATATCATTTTTACAAAAATAGTGAATTGATGGTTCAAATACTTCACTGTATAAATTTATTCTACATGTATTTTTAAATCCTAAAATATTTTATTATTTTTTCGCATAATTAAGGTATAACTGAAGTAATATTTACACTTCTCTGTAGTGTCGAATTGACAATTTACATTTAATTCCGAGGAAAAATTTAAGGTTTTCATTACTCATTTAATTATTAATCAAAATTATATTAAAATTCCGTTTTTGTTTTGTTTTTGTTTCTTGATTATTTGAAACGTATAATCTTTTTCCTTATAATTTCTTTAATTAAAAAAACCAGTAACTAGACTGTGCTTTGCACATTAAAATTTAATTTTAAAAGTTTGAGGGCAGTTAACCACTTGCAATTCTTATGCTCATCAGAATTAACAACTTCAAAGAAATCCAAATAGTTTATAAAAATAATTCAAAAAATTAGAGAATCCAAAAAAATGCTAAAGACATATAAGGCGTTAGGGGTGCATCTCAGCAACTAAGACTATTACAAAAAAATGGAAAAGAAAAGAATTCCAAAGAATTAAAGTAATTCAATAATTTTTTGCGAGCCGGGAAATGACCGGAAATTTGTTTCCTTAATTAAAACGGCCATCTGGATTTCTTAGTATTTCAAAGATTATTATATTCATTAATGTTTTCCTATAAAAATAGTTACACTTTTTCGTACTTGTAAAAAAATTCTCACCAAGGATTGAAAAAATTTTTATTTTATTTATTCCTTCAAGTGAATTTTTTTCAGTTTGCAATAACAAAGCAAAACTATCCAATTAGGGGTTTTAAGAGTTTAAAAATAGTGATTTATTTTTTTCATAAATAGTTTAGAAATAATTTTCACATTGTACGCATCAGCTGGTTTTTAGGTATATTATATTGATGATGTGTACAATGTGAAAATTATTTCGAAACTATTTATGAAAAAAATAAATCACGATTTTAAACACTTCAAATCACTAATTGGATAGTTTTTCTTTGCTATTGCGAACTTAAAAAAAAAATTCACTTGAAGAAATAAAAAAAATATAAATTTTT
>NC_046663.1:113572547-113583738 GCF_010883055.1 Belonocnema kinseyi
TACTATCTAGTTGTCCAACACACGCGGGAACAACCTACATTCAAAGGCACAATGCGGCACTAAGAGTGCTTTATTACCATCTCTGTCACTCCTACGGCATTCTCATTAATACCGCTCCTCTAAATGCTCCTGGGGAAATTGAGTCAATTATCGAAAATGGGAAGTGCCGCATATACTGGAACTTTATATTCTCTACCATTGCTTCTGTTGCTCACTTGAGGCCTGGCATGGTTGTTCTTGACTTCGAGAAGCGAACCATGTTCGTTATCGAATTTTCGACACCAGCTGACAAAAACATCATAGCCAAGGTGAATGAAAAGAAAGAGAGGTATCGAGACCTTATAAGGGAGTTGCAACGATTGTACCCGGAATATTCTTTTAAACTGATCGTCCTTATCATCGGCGCTCTTGGAGGTGCCAAGCTTTGACTTGCTAATAGCCTAAAAAGCATCCCTGCGTGTCAACAATATTTGCTAGAACACTTGCGGGAAAAATGCAGAAGGCGGTTGTCCTTGGGTCACTCCGTGTTCTTAGGGTGCACGAGGCTTTTGCTGGATCGTCGTATTGATTCCTTTACAGACTGTAACCACCTATCTCACGGTTGTGAGACGTGGTTGTAGCTGAAATTTTACCGCGATTTCGCTGGAAGCGGTTGCAATTTTTCAGATTAGCACCCGCTCCCGGCGAAATCCTGCAGTTGTCCTTATGACAAATTTTTAATTATATATATATATATATTTCGAGTAAGCTGTATCAATTATAATGATTTAAAGTTTATTTTAAAATATATTTTATGGAATATGATATTTTTTATGAATGTGCCAGTAAAATTCTGTTTGTCTAATTTTGTTTGCTAATGCGAAACGTAATCTGGCTTAGAACTGTCGTCATAACATCTAAAAACCTAAAAAACAATTTTCCTATCACTTAGAATTATAATTATATTTTTCTAAAAACTTTAGAATATATAATAATTAAGAAATTGGAAAATAAATACGAGAACTTGATTATACGAATAGTCGAAAAAAGTCCGTAAAAATTGCAGACCAGAAAAATAAAAACTAAATAATATTAAAGAACTATATATAGACAATATATAGAATGAAAATTATAATTAATAATTTTAGAATCAGGGAAAAATATATGAAACCGTAATATAAATTACTCATCGACTTATATTTGTGGTATTTATTAAAACAATCAAGTTTTGCAAAGTTATAAATGTGAAATTGTTTTAATTGGCAATTTACTTTCAATCCAAATGGTTCTTGTCCGAACTAAGTAACTGAGAGTTGCTTACAGCGCTCCAAGTGACTATTGGCAAAATTTATCGATGGAACTTCGTTTGTGCTATCTTCGGTTGGTGGTGTATAGAGGGGAAGTGACTTTTTTCGCCGGACGCGCCATCTATATTTATAGCGGGCAACTAATTACTAAACCCGCACCGCATCTCCGTTTATGATATCTTTGTACGTGTGTCAGGCCAAATATGATTATTTGCATTTCATGTGCAAAACTTAGTTTTTTCATTATTTGTGCATAATGTTCGTGAGCGATTTTTGTTGTTTTGCCCCACTTTGATAAATATAAACCTCATAACTAGCCCATTGACAACATTGCAAATTGCTTGCAGGATTTGACGACAGCACGGTCGGTATTTCTCCAAAATAGTAATTAAAAAAAGACTTTTTTCACTATTCTAATTATTTAGGACCAGAGACACATTCTTGTATGCCTTCTATTTATCGTGCCAAATTTTTAACACGATATCTCATTCCGTGTGGACGTAAGTTGGGAAAGAAAACTTCCACTGGTATTTTCTATAAAAAAATTTTTTTCTCAAAATTTCCACCGGAACAAAGCAGAGACATCGGATGATAAATTCTCATGATAAAGTATTATTTTTTCGATAAAAGCAAGTAACATTATCGGAAAAATTTAGTTTTCAAACGAAAAATCCATCATTTAGGCCATTTATTAAGTTAATTTGCTTATAACATTTAATTTAAAAATGTAATTTTTTTTGCTTTCAATTTTTCCCGTGTATAAAGTCGAGCAATGCTGATCGTAGGAAAAAAATGTTCACAAAGATATAAGGAAGCAAAACAAAAGAATCAACTTTTTTTACTCTTTGCATTAACATAAAAGTTCAAACGAAACAAAAATTAAAAAATCAGCCTAAAAAAACCTCTTCAAAATGTATTGCTCAATTAATCTAAAAAAAAATATCCAAAATCGTTTAAGAATTGCCTTTTAAAAGTTATTTTGAACCTCCTTTTTTCATTTCACCTTACTGTTGCCTGGCAGGCTGGAAGAAGCAAGTGAACGAATTCATTGCGCACGCGCGGACGGAAAAAGCCCTGCAGAAACAGTCGACATAGACGCTTGTGTGTCAGTGGCAGAACTCATCTCTGGCAGTGGCTTATAATATGAGATATCTTTGGTAGTGGGAGACGGCAGTAGTTGATTTTTGAGAGGGAGAATTAAAATTGCTTTTATATGAAACGATATAAAACGTATTTTTTCCATGAAATTTTATATTATAATTTAGGATTATTTACTTGCGCAAATCAATCTGAAGTGCTAAAAATCAAGAAAAGATATTCCGTCTATTCTATTAATTGTAATAGATTCGTGCGTATTAAAATTTGAATGTAGCAGACGACAGTAGGAGATGTTAAAGCACACACAACGGTTAATAGTGAGCTCAATAAACGTTTGTGAGAATGATTACCCCGTATTTATTATTGTTAAAAATTTGTACTTTGTTTTATGCATAGGGTTTTGCAAGCAACATGAATCTGCTACAAAGTGCAAAAAAGATAGCTGCATATAAAGCAGTTGATGAATACGTAAAGGTTAGTAAGCATTGTGATTTAGCCAGAAAAGTTCGTATAAATTCGCAAATTGTTATATTTCTTACAGAGTGACAGTATTATCGGCATTGGAAGTGGATCGACTGTTGTTTATGCAGTTGAGAGACTTGGTAAGAAAAATTTGTATCACTACCATGAGTAGAGTTCTTAAATTCCCGAGAATTTAAGTTCAGGTTATATAACCGAGAATATGACAGAATTTAGGAGAATTTAAAGGAATTTAAGAATTTATGATTTTTAACAATATTTTTATTGTTCACGTTATATCAGCGGTTGAATATAAAATATTTTATAGCTCAGACATATTCAGGAATTACAGGGTTTCATATACAAATTAAAAATGTTCAAATATATTAATTTATTTCAAACAAAAGTTTTTTCTACTTTAAAAGATAACTCTTTAACAAAATAATTGAATTTTTAATGTAATAGTTGAATATTCGACCTAAAAAGACAAATTGTCTACAAAAAAGTGTCATAGTTTTGATTTTAATAAAAAAATCATGAAATTTATACAAAAGAAAAAATTTTTTTAAATATTACTGTTCAACAAAAAAATAATTTTCCTCGAAACTGATGCACTTTTACGCAAAAAAAGGAAATTTAAAACAAAAAAATTATTTTTAACAACAAAAACAAAAAAAAAACGAGAATTTTAACTAATTTTAACTAAAATGAAACTTCTTCTGTAACAAATGAAGTTTTAAATCAATTAAAAAAAAAATAGTGGAATTTTCTGTTAAAAAGATTTTAGTCAAGTTTTCAGGGTCAAACTATGAATTTTTTTAAAAGAAATCATTTTTTCCCAAAAAAATTGAATTTTCAGTCCAAAAAGACGAATATTTTTAACCAAAAAGAATGAATTTTTAACAAAATTCTTGAATTCTCTAGCAAATAGTTGCATTTTTATTAAAAATATAAAATATATCGTAAAGCAGAAGAATTTTTTATTACAAAAAAAGTTGAGTTTTCATCCAAAAAAGATTCCAGTTAACTCAGTAAATACTCTTTTCAAATTTATTCTCTTTGTTTTTTGTTCCAAATTATTTTGTTGAAAAATAAGCTGTTGGATTGAACAATTGTTTTTTTTCTTTTTTTGATAAAAAGAAAGTTTTTGCCGTAAATTTAAGTATTTTGTTGATTTTTTTTTGTTTAGTTGAAAATTATTATTCTTTTGAACTAAAAATGTAACTATTGTTCCAGTTGAATATTCCATAACTTTAGTTAAAAATTCATCTCCTTGGTTAAACAATTATTTTTTAATTCCAAATTTATTTATTCAATTTCTTATTATAAAATGATGACATTTTTTTCAAAATTCGTTTTTTTTTGTTGAAAATTGATTTTATAAATTAAAACGTAATTATTTCAATTTTGGTTGACAATTTATCTTTTTCTAGTAAAAATTAATTTTTTTGTTGAAAGTTCAACTATTTCAGTTGAAGATTCATTGTTTAAACTACCATTCCGGTTGAAGATTCATCATTTATGCTGAAAATTCATCAGTTGGGATAAAAAAAATTTTTATTTCAAAATGTAATTTCCTTTTTTTTCTGAAATTTTTGTTTTTTAGTTCAAAATTCATCTATTTCGTTGGAAATTATTCTCATTTTTTCAAATTCATTTCTAGCAAATAGTTGAATTTTTATCAAAAAGTAAGAAATTTATCGTGAAACAAAAGAATTTTTTTACAATAAAAGTTGAGTTTTTATCCAAAAAAGATTCTAGTTAGCTCAGTACCATCAAAAATTGAAATTTTGTAGCAAGAAAATAAGTTTCTACGAAAAAAATTGAATTTTCAATGCAAAAAGACGAATTTTTTCAACCAAAAAGGATGAATTTGCAACAATATAGTTAAATTCTCTACCAAATAGTTGCATTTTTATCCCAACAATATCAATTTGGTACTAAAACAGATGAATTTGTAATAAAAAACAATGAACTATTTTTTATAGTTAAGTTTTCAAAAGAAAAGTATACAAGCTAAATTTTTTTACCAAAAACTGGTATTTTCATTAAAAAAATAAATTTCTTCTGAAACAGGTGAACTCAGAAAGATAAATTTTGAAAAAAATATTTGAAGTTTCTGTTAAGAAAGATTTCAAGTAACTTTTTTCACAATCTAAATATGCATTTTTAAACAAAAAACAATTTTTACAAAAAAATTGAATATTCTATCCAAAAAGACGAATTTTTAGCAAAACAGGCTGTCTTTAAACAAAAATGTTAAATTCTCAACCAAATGCATTTTTTTAAATACATATTTTCAAAAAAATGGTCGAATTTTCACCCAAAAGAGATTCCCGTTGACTTTTCAAGATAAAAATACGAATTTTGTAACACAAAATAAGTTTCTACAAAAAAGAATAAATTTTCATTAAAAAAATCCGATTTTTTCCACCAAAAAGCATGAATTTTTAAGGGAGTTGTTAAATTGTCAACCAAATAGTTGAACGTTTATAAAAAAAGACGAAATTTCTCTTAAAACAGGTGAACTTTTATTTTTTTAAACAAATTTTTTTTTAATGTCGAATTTTCATTAAAAACAGATTTTAGTTGACTTTTCAAGATAAAAATACGAATTTTGTAACAAAAAATAAGTTTCTACAAAAAAGACTAAATTTTCATTAAAAAAAGACGAATTTTTTCCACCGAAAAGCATGAATTTTTAACAAAATTGTTGAATTCTCAACCAAATACTTTAACTTTTATATATATAAAAAAAGAAGAAATTTCTCTTAAAACAGATGAATTTTTATTTTTTTTTTAACAAATTTTTTTTAATGTGGAATTTTCATTAAAAAAAGACGAATTTTTTCCACCGAAAAGCATGAATTTTTAACAAAATTGTTGAATTCTCAACCAAATACTTTAACTTTTATATATATAAAAAAAGAAGAAATTTCTCTTAAAACAGATGAATTTTTATTTTTTTAAACAAATTTTTTTTTTTAATGTGGAATTTTCATTAAAAACAGATTTTAGTTAACTTTTCAAGGACTTTTCAAGATGAAAATACGAATTTTGTAACAAAAAATAAGTTTCTACAAAAAAGACTAAATTTTCATTAAAAAAGACGAATTGTTTCCACCGAAAAGCATGAATTTTTAACAAAATTGTTGAATTCTCATCCAAATAGTTGAACTTTTATATATAAAAAAAGACGAAATTTCTCTTAAAACAAATGCATTTTTTTAAATACATATTTTCAAAAAAATGGTCTGATTTTCACCCAAAAGAGATTCCCGTTGACTTTTCAAGATAAAAATACGAATTTTGTAACAAAAAATAAGTTTATAAAAAAATAATAAATTTTCATTAAAAAAAGACGATTTTTTTCCACCGAAAAGCATGAATTTTTAACAAAATTGTTGAATTCTCAACCAAATACTTTAACTTTTATATATATAAAAAAAGAAGAAATTTCTCTTAAAACAGATGAATTTTTATTTTTTTAAACAAATTTTTTTTGAATGTGGAATTTTCATTAAAAACAGATTTTAATTGACTTTTCAAGGACTTTTCAAGATAAAAATACGAATTTTGTTACAAAAAATAAGTGTCTACAAAAAAGACTAAATTTTCATTAAAAAAAGACGATTTTTTTCCACCGAAAAGCATGAATTTTTAACAAAATTGTTGAATTCTCAACCAAATAGTTGAACTTTTATATATAAAAAAAAGACGAAATTTCTTTTATAACAGATGAATTTTTATCCAAGAAAGACGAAATTTTTACTAAAAAAGAGGCATTTTTAATAAAAACCGACAATTTTTTAAAAAGTATTTTAGTAAATTTTATAATGCCAACATTTAAATTCTAAACAAAAAGTAAATTTTCTACGAAATGATTCAATTTTCAATAAAAAAGAATTTGCAACAGAAAAAAGTATGACTTTTTAAAAAAATAGTTTAATTTCTAACCAAATACTTGCTTTCTCGTTACCGTTCTCAAAGTAATATAACCGGCTCAGAACTCTAACCATGAGATCCAACATTTATAATAATTTTTTTAAAGTTACGATATAACTGATAAAAAATTTTGACTTCTTATAGGCATATAGTAAGAAGGCTTGAATTGAAAAGAATTGTGAAATTCCGATTTCAGCGTAAACGTGAAAACTTTTCTGCCCTATATTAAACCTGATTCTTCCACCGACTTCTAATCCGCAAGAGATTTTTCAAAATTTCAATTCCCTGCAGTTCCTATAGCGATGGCAACGACTCTCTAAAATTATTTTATGTTCCCGAAACAGGACAAAATTTACATTTATTTAATTTCTTCCAGTTCCTTAAAAACATATCTATAATTAATTGTTGTTAATTTCGTAAAATAAAATACATTTCAAATTTATTTAATTCCTTTCATTTCTTCCAGAAAATATGTATATTGAATTGTTTTTAATTCCGTGAAGTAGAATTTATTTGTAATTTATTTAATTCTCTCTAATACCTTCAGAAAAAATCTATGTGGCATTGTTTCGAATTCTAAATTGTAGTATATATTTCAAATGAATTTCATCCCCACTTGTACCTTTAGAAATTTATCGGTTTGAAAATATTTTAAATCCATTTTTCTGGAATGTCAGTTTAGAAGTTTACATTTTCCTGAATAATAAGATTTTCGATATCTTTAAATCAATATAAATATAAATAAATAAAATATACTTTTTAATGTATAAGCTAATATGAATAAATTAAAAGGTGAAAAATGTATACTGCCCTATGCAACGGAAAAAAAATAGTTAAGCGTCATTTTTTCGAAAAATGAGTTTTTTATATCAGTGGAATCGTAAGAGTAAGTGGCGTGTGACTATCATGTTTAAAATTAGAATTTTTAATTATTTATAATGAAAAATGAATGTTTATAATTCCGAATATTGAGCAAATTGACCAAATGCAACAGAATAATGTATGGGAAGTACTTTTCGGTGCCTGAAATTTGTAAGGGAAGTCGAATACATCATGAAATACACGGGAAGAATATAAGCAAAGTACTTTGTGGATCTCTTACCCGGCAAAAGGCCGACGTTCGACAACTTTACAGCTAAACACTCCGCAAGCAACTTTGCGTATTTTTTAGCTGGGAACCGCAGTATACACATGAAGTAATAATAAGAATTTAATAATTAGGTGAAAGCCAAGATAAAAAATAAAAATGAATTGATAATACTAAATAGATAAATAATTTATCAGATGATCAATAATAAATAATAATTACGTTAAACCCCAAGAAATACTATTATTCAATTCCATCCATGAAAAACTTCTAGGTTTTCATTTTATTGATCCTGACTACGGATTTTTGTATCTTTCAATTCAATTCAGTACTCTCTGTGAAATATTTTATTCCCGATAAATGCAATGGATCCCCATCAGCAATTGTGCTGATTTTTTACCCGAAACTGCGTTTTTGTACCTTTAAAAAAACAACTTATTTTTGTTTTTTTAAATACGTTTTGGAAAAAAATGTCTGGCAACAGAGTGTCAAATAAGAATTTTTTTCTTGACTAAATTTGATAAAAAGAGAAGAGAATACATTTTTACGTTCTCATTCAGGAGAGTTTAATGTAATCGTCCGAATGTTCTATTTCTGGGTTTTAACGGATCTTTAACTTTTGATTCTCACAGAGACCGAAAAGCATACAATTTTGTCGGTGTCTGTCTGTATGTATGTATGTATGTATGGTTACCTGAATGTTGTAGCCACGCTAACTTTTGAAGGATTTCTCAAATCGAGTCCGCCTTTGATTCACTTCCTAAGGTTCCCAAAATAAAGGTGAAGTTCGTTACGCAGATATTTCCAAACAAATAAAAAAATTTAGAGCATTTTCAAAATTTGACTTTTTTTCTTCAAATTTAAAAATTGTTTGTCAAAGTTTCTTATAGATGGGTAGAAGACCTGCAAATTGTCCCAATAAAATTTTCAATTTCAATGCAAATTAGAGAAGTTATATACTATTGAAAATTTTCAAAATGTTCAGCAAAATAGAAAAAAATATTTTTCTGATCGATCAGGCAATTTCATTCAAATTTTTCTCTAGAAATTAAATATATTTAGTAACTATCCCAGTTACATTTTTTGATTAGACAAAAATTAAAAAAGTTACAGCTTTTTCAAAATTAGAAGATCAAAAATTTTATGTGTTTTTAGAAATTTTTGTCAAATTTTCTGGTACACGGAAAAAGACTTGCAAATTATCCTGATCACATTTTTAACTTCCGTACAAACTAAAAAAGTGATATACTTTTCAACATTTTTAAAATAAAAAAAGGCAATTTTTTTTTTAATTGGTTAAGAAATATCCATTGTAACTTCAGGCTTTGATAAAGCAATTAATGTCAAAAATTGTATTTGTGATAAATGTAATACTAATATGTACAGTGCTTATATAATAGGGTATCAAATTCTAAGCTTTATTTGCCACCATATATATCAGAAACTGAAAAAATAATTAAAATTCGCTCATTAGCCTAAAAATTCAATTCTTGGCAGGGATGGCCCCAATTCTTGGCACCCCAGTCATATGAAGATGAAATGGTGAAGGAATCAGATTAAACTAAACTTTAATAGTATCACTAAAAAATGAATAGTGAATTAAGAGAAACATTGTTTATCCATTGTTTTTCATTTATAAACAAATAGTCTGGCTTAAATCACTTCATTATCAGCATCTATCTAGTTCAGATTCAGAGGTGGTGATCCTCGGTTTCTTTTAACTGCTTCAGCAGAATTAGTACAATCGGTTTTTTTTCGAAAATTTATTTTATTTTTTGTTAATGTCTTTACTTTTTAACTTCCTTTTTCTAGTAACTCCTTAAGCAGAATCAATAAAATCGATAATATTTGAAGATAGATTTCTTTTAGTTCATAGTCTTTTTGGTTTCTAATTTTTTTCTATTTCTATCTTCTTGGGCTTTTTCTGAAATTTCATTTCGCCGTTTTCGTTTTTGCTTTTTAGCTTCCTTAGTCTTAGCTTTATTTTATTTTTCAATTGATTTTCCCTTATTCCCAATCTCTCCATGCTTGCGATACACTATTCAAGCCAGCCTTATTATTATTTAACACATTTTCAGGAGTGTTAAAAATTATATCAGAGATTCTTTTGCTAAATGTAAATCAGGCAGTAATTTTGTTGGGCAGACTAGTTGTGAGTGATACATTAGACTGATTTGTGATTAAGTCTACATCGCTAAGTTGCGAATTTACTCTTATTTCTAAATAACGTATATCATTAAATATAACAGCTCCAGTAATTTTCTTTAAAATATTGTTTTTACCTTTAATTCTGACTCTTACAAAACAACAAAAGAGCATACCCATACTTTTTCTGATTGCCAAGAATATAAATTATTGCCAAGAATTGCATACAGAGCTTCAGATTGAAAATTCATTGGTACGACCTATTATTTATTTAATAAATTAATTATAGTTAAATCTTAGTTCTTCTTTATTCATAATGTGTCCCCTAAGGGTTTACATGACTTCCATTCCTTACAATCTTTCCGTTTAAGTCTATATATTTTTTACAATCTTATCCTTTCTATATATATACAATTATTTACAACTATTTACATAAAATCTTATATCTAGTTCCTTATTTCTATTTCCTGCGATAGCGCAATTTAGGACTTGTTAGCAAGCGAGTGAGCGAGCGAACGAAAGCGAGAGTGCAAGCGAGAGAGAGAGCATGAGAACGCAAACGCATCTTAGTTTACTTAACTTTTACTTTACCATTACTTACAATTTTCACGCTTCTAATCTAAGCGACTTCCGTGTCCTTTTTCTTTCACTTTTTTTATACCCCCATTTACCTTTTTCACGTGCATTCTTTCATTCTCCCTCATTCGCTCCTCTAGCACCCTCCAACTCTTTCATCCATTCTTCTCCTAATCCATCTTCGCCTAGAATCTTAACCACATTTTCTTGCCAGCTTCCCTTATCTTCCATTCCTCTCGTACATCCTTCCCATACATGCTCCCATGTTTCATCCTCCCATTCGCATATTCTACACATTCTGTTCTCTTCTTTTTCCCAGTACATCCCCTCCCTTACCTCGTTTCCCAGTCTAAATCTTGCTATTCTGGTCCAACTTCTCTCTCCCCATCCCTTTTCTAAATACTGTGGCAGCCCTTCCTTTTTTATCATCTTATACCATTTATTGTATTTTGATTCCTCAATCGCCCCCCATCTTTCTGTTAATTGTCTTTCTCTCTCCCTTTTTTCCAATTCTTCATATTTTACTCCAGTCCCGTCTTCTATTTCTCTATCATTAAAGAACTCCCTCCTTTCTTCTTCCCACCTCGTTAATTCG
>NC_046663.1:113583838-113592545 GCF_010883055.1 Belonocnema kinseyi
TAGCTACCTCTCTCAATTTCACTTTGGGATCATTCAACATCATATTATGGATTTTTTCGACATTTTCTGGTGTAGTGACCTCTTTTGGGCGCCCAGATCGTTAAGCATCTTATGAATCGTTCCAATCGACGGTGCAGAGTCCGGGTAATACTTATCCAGCTTGGCCTTGGTCTCGGATATCGTTTTCTTGCGAAGATGTGTTTGATCAAAACTCGAAACTCAGATTTTTCCATATTAAAAAAAACTCTGAGGTTAGTCGCGTCTCAGTGCTGTAACTTGTAAATGCGTAAACATAAATGGCTGAAGTTTTGACAGGCGTCATTTGAAGGATCAAGCTCGACGAAAATGGTTCACATTGGTGAATACTAATGCCATCTCTTAGAATTTGCAGGTATTTATCAGACTGCCTAGTACTTTTGTATAATAATTTTACGCAGAAAGTAAAGTTTTCTATTTAAAGTTATGACCACCGATTTCCCGAGTCTACTCACGAATTCCCAGCATTTTCGCTTATTTTTCAAGGTACACTACATTCACAGATATCCCGGGTTGCTTGACACCAATTAGGCATGTCATAACAACTAAAGAGTTGACTGTAAATTCCGAAACTGAATTTTTAAAACATTAATAATTAAATATTTAATTTCAATCAATTTTTGTTTTTAGCTGAAAGAGCAAGAGAGGAGAAACTGAACGTAGTTTGTATTCCCACATCATTCCAAGCACGGCAGCTTATTATAAATCATGGTCTTTTCCTGGGAGATCTCGAAACTCATCCAAAAGTAAATATAAAAACTTAATTTCAGATTTAAAAAGCTAAAAATTTGTTTGTTAGTTCACTGCTTTTATTTTTGCTGTCACTATTTGTAAAATGAGCTTTGTGATTTTTGTAATGCAATAATAAATAGCTAGATTGTGCCATTGATGGAGCAGACGAAGTCGACTTTCAAATGAATATCATCAAAGGTGGTGGTGGCTGTTTGCTTCAAGAAAAAGTCGTTGCTTCTTGCTCAGAACAGCTCGTGATAGTAGCCGATTACACGTGAGCCTTTTCTATTTTATCTGTTTTGAACTTCAAAAACTTTTATAATTATAAAAAAAGTAAAAAACTCACTGAAAAATCTAACAACTTAAATGTATTTGAAGTAATAGTTTTTCAATTAGAATACTAAGCAAAAAAATTTGGATTCATCAATAAGTACAGAATGTCTGTAATTTAATTTTCCCCATCGTAGAAAAAATTCAGAAAAGCTAGGTGAGCAGTACAAAAAAGGTATTCCAATAGAAGTAGTGCCTATGGCGTACAAACCTATTCAACAAAAAATAGAAAAAATATTTGGCGGTTCGACTGTTTTAAGAATGGCCATAGCCAAGATGGTAAGAGAACTTAATAATTTGTTAAATCTAAATAAAACTTAATTGGCCAAGTTATTGTGTTTTCAAAATCAAATATATCTTCAAAATTCCAGGGTCCACTCGTGACAGATAATGGAAACTTTATTCTAGACTGGAATTTTCCAGAAGGTATTAACAACTGGGAGAAAGTAAACACGGAAATATTGCTAATCCCTGGAGTAGTGGAAACTGGCCTCTTTATCAAAATGGCTACAAAAGCTTTCTTTGGAATGCTGGATGGCAGTGTCAAAGAGCGAACTTAACTATTCAAATAAAGTATTTTGTCAAATGGCTCAAATCTTGCTAAATTCTCAGGAAACGTTCGTCCTCCTTTTGTATCAAATTTTGTAATATCCCCGCAATATTTTGCAGACATAAGCTACTTTCTAACTTTATAGACAAGACTTTATTTTGTTGCACACTTTTCTGTGTAAAACTAGAACAAAATTAATTGTTGAACTGTACAAAGATATTTTCATCCATTTTTATTGTAACCTCTTTAAAACAGTTAACAGTGGAACAAGAAAAAAAAACTGTTTCTAAATATTCGTACAAATAAATGCATACAAAGTCATTTCGTTTCTGGCATTTGAATGAATCCTTCTAAACGAAGTAAAAAATTATTTCAGCAAGATAGTATTAATATAAATAACAGTTTAACTCTTCATGTATTTGAAGACCTCTAAAAATGCCTAGCAATTTTTAGTCACAATAATTCAAAAATACGATAATAATTCTAGATAAGAGTTTTGTATTTCTGGGAACAGATTAAAGTTTCAGTAATTCATTAATACAGTAATAGACACTCACGTTTTTTAGGTAGGAGTTACCTGAGAAACATAAGAGTTAAATAGTAGAAGTTATTATTAAAAACTATATTACAGACTATTGTGTAGTTTTTTTGGAATATATTTAATGATAAAGGTATAATAAAGTTCTTCCTAAAATTTGTTTAGCGACCGGAATTATTCGAGAAGTCGCTGTTTTCTATAAATAAAAAAGCGCCTTTAATATAAAGTAGTAAGTGCGCAATTGAAATAAATCTAACAAAGTTCGTAACGTGTCGAGAGAATATAACACGTTAACGTAATTAAACGCAAGGCTCGACGTAGTTCCCGGGAAACAACCCCGTTATTCCATCCATAACACCTTCCCACCATCCGTCGTCGTTCTTCTTTAAAACGTAAATGACGGAACTCTCCTGGAAGCTGAGCTCGTCTTCTTTGTCGGCGTAATAATCGTAGATTGCCACAACTGAAATATTGAGTAAATTAGATTTGTGATATGAAATTTAAGAAAAGACCGTTTTATCTTTCTTTCGAAAACTAAATACAAAAAGACATCATGCCAATGCATTAAGTCGGGAGGGTTGATCATCTTGAAATCTGGTGCACAAACCTTCGTGAAATCTTAGTGACATTTTTTTAATCTTTATGAAATCATTGAATCTTTATGATGAAGTCATTAAAATCTTTGTGAAATTATTTAAAATCTTTATGCATTCATTGAAATCCAGTGTATACAAAACTCGAGTGGCCAACCCCTCGATTAAAATAAATCATCTTCATTTTTTAATTTGAATTATATTTTCCTAAAATGACCATGAGAAAATTTAATTTTAATCCAAAACTTAAGATTGATTAAGATTGTTCAATTAAAAAAAAAAGCTAAAAAACAAAATCAATTGGAATTTATCATAATTTTAAATGAGAGTTCCTCCC
Source organism: Belonocnema kinseyi (assembly GCF_010883055.1). Taxonomy (NCBI): domain Eukaryota; kingdom Metazoa; phylum Arthropoda; class Insecta; order Hymenoptera; family Cynipidae; genus Belonocnema; species Belonocnema kinseyi. The sequence goes on from NC_046663.1 coordinate 113,586,955, forward strand.
TTCGATAAATTTAAATGGTATAATAAGTAGATGCATATTTTTAAATATTATTTTTCTCAAACAAGTTTATATAGGATGTTCATTGTTTATTTTTTGGAAGTATCGCTTTTGAATTTCTGCGGGGCGAGTCAGCGGAAGTAGTGTTGAGTCAACCAGGAATCCACCCAGTGGGCACCGGGACGTCCTAAAGACGTCCTTAGAATGTACCTCTATGTCACATGATTTGACGTCTTTAGGACATCTTTTGGATATTTTCATATCTTTGAAAGGTCCTCAGGACGTCCTTAAGACGTCCGCCGAAAGACGTATATAGGACAAGTTTAGGACTTGTATACTCACTGGACAATCAACCAACCCAACCGATTGGCTGGAACAGTTTTTTTCGAATTTTTCTATTGAAATTACTTCACAATTTTCATTTTCAAATTGGAATCGCAACAATTCATTCAAAGAATTTTAAATCAAAATTGTTTTAAATTTGCGCAATTTTATGTCATGTAAAGCGACCCTTGAAATGATGATGCAAAATGTTTCTAGTTAGAATTTACAAAAATCACAAAATTTCGATTTCCCGGTCCAGAAGGGATTTTCAAGATTTTTTTTAACCCTGTTAAAAAATTTTGATTGCAACGGACTAAAGAGGGCCGATTACTATATATTTGTAGGTACGTTTTCATTTTAAAATGTTGAAAACTTGGGGAAACATGGCCGCTGCTGCAAAACACGCTTTTGTATTATTACTTGCGGAGAGCATGATAACTCTAGAATGTTTTTTTTGATTTTACAAAAATTTCGATTTTTGATGTTCCAAAAATACGGGTTTTTAGTCCAAAAAAATGACATTTCAGTTTAAACAAAAACCCCTTCGTTCACGATCTCTGTATATGATTTCCAGGATTTTAGACCCTATAAAGATGAAACTCAAGTTTTGACGATGGCCACTGTCTTTCTGTTTGACCGCGCGCCCGTAAACACGATAACTCTCGAAAAATATAAAGGATCAAATCGAACTTTGGCACACTTTTTTCGGTTCTAAAAGAAAGAACGAGTTCGTTAACCAGAATTTCTTGACCAATGATTATGGGTTTATCCAATGAAAATGCTATCCAAAAATCGAATATACCGTTTTTACACTAACGACAGATGAGTAAAAGAGTTTTACAGAAGAATTGTGCTTTTTGAGAGATCTGTAATTTTTCTCTCTATCATTTTTTGATAAGACTTGTGATTTTGGTTTTACTTACCGAAAGTTCTATGCAGAAAATCGAAATTCAAACTTCGAACCAAACGGCGTGAGAGGCGAAAACAATTTTCAAGAAGGAATTATAGCCATCAAAAAGTCATACAAAATTTATTTCAATCATTTTTTTATCGAATTTGTAATTTTGCTTTTATTTATCGAAAATGCTATGAAAAAAATCGAAAATTCAGATTTAGAGCCAAAGGACACGAAACATGGGAAGTTTTTTGAGGAATTTTAACGTTTCAAAATTCCTACCAGATTTCTTAGTATCACTTTTTGACAGAAATCCTAGGTTTTAATTTATTTATTGAAATTAATATGCAAAAATCTAAAATTCCAGTATGTTGCCAAAAGATGCGAGAAACGTAAAAATCTAAACGAAGACTTGCAGGATATTTTGTTTTATCTATCAAATATTATGTAATGGCAAAAATCCCATTTTGAGCATAACGCGAGATAAGCAAGAATAACTGAAGAAAGGATTTTAGCTTTTGATGGTAAAATAATTCAGATAATAAATATATATTTAAAAATGTGTGTCAAAAATCGAGTGCGTAGCGCGAATGTTACGATGAGAATGTGTACCTCCAAGCCTACCGAACTTTGAGAAATTTAATCGTTAACCAAATTTAATGATGCAGAAAACTCAGAATATGAAAATGCCTACAATTATTGGGATCTAAAAGAGATGTTTCAGATGAAGTTTCATTCAAGCATTCCAATTGCAAAGAATAAATATCCGAGCGCGAAGCGCGAGACCCGAAAAACGCGCGCCATTTTTTAATTTCAGATAAGTCGTTTCAAAGTTATGCTCATTACAAGTAATAATAAGGCAAACGTGTTTTGCGACAGCGGCCATATTTCCCCCAGTTTTCAAAGTTTTTTCATGAAAAAGTAACTAGTAATATGTAGTAATGGATCCTCGTTAATCCATTTTAATAACATTTTGTCGGCATGGCTAAAAAAAATATGGAAATTTAATTAAAATTATGAGATATATGGTAACCCCTCAAATAAAGTTAAAATTGTTAAATAATGTGTACTGTGTGGAAAAAAGTGATAATATAGAAACTATAGAGATCACACTCTGATGTGAGGCCTGAAAGTGATACATGAAACAAAAGTTTTAAAATATTTACGATTCATGACGGACTGAAATATTACCTTTTTCTATGTAATTCTTTGGTACCCATCCAGGTAAATCTTCTTCATCTGGTACAATGGGCATTATAGCGCCACTGGATTGCTGTGGTCTCCCAAATTGAGGATGTTCCTCATGTTCTGGAGGAGGTGGAGGAGGCAGTGGAGGACTGTTGGCACCGCTACTGCGACTAACTTGATGAGACAACCTGTGTGGCAACGTATGATGTCCTGTGTAATCACCTACATCAGAATTCCTACCAACCAATGGTGAAGGTGGTGCTATTTAAAAGAAATCCTAATATTAAACTCATTTAATTATTATTAAAAAGAAAAAAAATCTCTGCAATTTCGATATTGGACTAAATTGTGCTTAAATACACATAATTCCATCTCTCGCAACTCGATTTTCTATTAAAATATTTGCCAACGTTGGATAACGTTAAATCTCATAATCTAACAACTTGCTTTTTTGCAAAACATGAACAAACGGATTTAAATTGTACATCACAAGTAAAACTATCACATTTCAAACATCAATACTCCAACTTTTTCTTAATATTAATTAGTAGTTAACTTTTTCGAGCAATCAAAATTGAGAGATTTTCACATATATAACATTAAAATTTTAATGCTTGCATTTATTAGGCACTCACATTTCACATTTTACTACCACACATATTTTACTTTATTGTTATTAATATTACCTTTGTACCTTACTGTAGTGCCCATTGATGGCCAATTAGGACGTGGGCTCGTTACTTTTGCAATTGAAGAACACACAAAAAAATTGATTTCAATCCTTAAAGTTAGAAAAATGCGCAATCTTGCAAAACTACGATTTTTTAAACATTTGAGGCTTAGCTCTTGGAATATTTGAGTGCATGCAAATCACAAAAAGGATTAAAAACCGAATCTCAAGAATATTTAAATAAATTGCTAAACTCTGTTGCTTTGCATCTCTGAACAATTTATAATTCTTCTCACATTATAATAATTTGAATGACAAATTTAAAAGGCAAACGTTTTTTCAAAGGAAATAATATTTAATTCATATACTCTAATTTTCGAGCGCTCGACATTTTAACATTTTGAGAAAACTACTATAAGTATTAATAATCAGCATTAAAAAATATATTGATATTTAAATACAATTTATACACAAGAATTTTCAATAGACACTCAATATTCTGAAGTATTTAATAGGTCAAACGTTTTTTTTATAAAAATGAAGATTTCAACGAATTTCAATTCCATTTTGCAGACATTCCAGAGTAAAATAAATTACTTAAACTGATTAATTTTCTTTCATATTATGATCTGTTAAAAATTCGTCATTTTAGACTGAAAAATAAAAAAAAATTTAATCCCGTTTCCTTGTTAAAATACATATATGACCGATGTTATTGTTTCAGCTGAGCTTAAATTTAAAGCCATCCATGAATAAAATACTTATTATTCTAATTTAAATAAGTAATGTTAACTATATTTATAAACAAGAACTTACGAGGCATGCCATTATGTTGATCCTGTATTTGTGTGTAACTCGCTGTACCAGTGACACTAGGTGGAGCTGGAGGTGGAGTTTGAGGGTGACTCTGCAAGGGATGAACGGTCCCAATTTGCGGAGGTGGAGTATGTTGACTTCCTGGATTCGCCATTGTATTATGGTTGGAAATGAGAGTCGGATGTTGAGTCGTATGAGCATGCAGAGGTAAAGTGCTGTATCCAGGACCGCGTTCTCGTCTCGGATGTCCCAATGGATAATTTGGTGCATAGTGGCTAGGTACCTGGGGCGGTGCAACCGCTGGAGGAGTTCTATACTCTCGAGATCCTTTACTAAGAGTTCCTATTTAGAAAGAAAATGCAATTTTCATTGAATCTGTTTCTTAAAACTCTAAAAATTGTATGCGAAGATTTTTAATGCGCCCATTCAAAACTCAGACAGATTTTCTACCATTTCCCAGGTTTCAATCACTTTATTCGGTTATTTTAATTTTTAAACTACACTATTTATAACTTGAAGTATTCAAAATAGAATCTCCAAATAAACGAAACTAATGCTACACTATTCTTTTGAAGTCTTAAAAATAGAATACTAAAGATTTAAAATTAAGCAATTTCAAAGTCAAACTTTTATTATTGTACAAAATTAGCTTTCAAAGCATTCAAAATTGATCTACTTTACAATTAGAGCAATCGAAATTCCTCACACAGAAAAAGAAGCACTGAAAATGGTCCAAATTCTACCAGTTTTTGCTGCTTCATTTAAAAATTAAAGCCTGATCTACAACAGTGCATTATGGTTCTAAGGTACAACTGAAAAACGACGTAGGGGCCATCCATATACCAAGTGGACAGTGTAAGGGAGGGGGGGGGGGGGTACGGCAAAATTTCACTCTTGTAAACGAAGGGTCGGGCCAGAATCCACGTGAACAAACGTTCCCCTAAATCTGCGAAACATATACTGAAATGAGACAAGGCCTTGAGACCTTTTAAGATAAAAAAAAGTATTAAAATATTTCATTTCTAATTCTGCAATTTTAAACGATTTAAATAAATATAGCCAAAAAATTATTTAATGATCTCAATTTGAAATAAATTTACCAAATTTAAAAGCGTTCGTATCAAGTTTCGACTTTAATCATTAAGCCCTGATATCTAAACTCTATAAATCAGAAAAAATTTATATTCTCAAATTATCAATAGAGAAAACTAGGCAAGAGTAGGGCAGTTTTAAGAGTAGGGCATTTGAATTTATTAGAATATGTATAAAAAAAACTAAGTTTGACCATTATGACCAACAAGACATTCATATTAAAACTTTGAACAATAACTGGACCAATTCATCAATGAAATTGTTTTTTGTGGAAGTCAATAGGTGATACTTTTCAATTATGCATTAATGAGTGATTGAATGTGCATTAGAATGGCCCAAATAAATCCGTTTTATAGGGTCAGAAAAACCCCAATTACTGAAAAATGGGGTTTGCGAGTTTTTGGCGCTAATTATGATTTTTTAGCGTTTTTTTATGCAAATAGTTTCTAATCCATAAAACACTGCTTTATACTGATAATTAGATGTTTGAATAAAGGTTTAAATAATTTATAATTGTGGGTTCGGATGCAATAAGGGCACATAAAATTTTTTCGTGCGAAAACGAAGTCCCCTGGAGGCTTTAGAAAAAATTTTCGAATTTTAATTTTC
>NC_046663.1:113592645-113600136 GCF_010883055.1 Belonocnema kinseyi
TTCAAAAAAGTAAGTTTTTTGGCTTTAATTTTTAAACTAAAAAAGTTACAACTTTTTGTCTTAAGAAAAAAAGATGCGCAATCAAATTTTACATCCATATGTGTGAAATAATAGTTAATTAATCTCAACAAACACAAATTTTTAAACAAGTTATTATTATTTTTAATAATATTCTCTTATAATAATGCTACAAAGTTGTAGTTTTTACAATAAATTTTTTCTGAACTCCGCTTTTCACTTAAAAGAGGGGTAAAAGCTATCACAGGGTTCCCATCCAGCACAGTGCATCCACACAGTGCAGGACTACATATTAAGGGGCCCTGTCATCTTTTTTGAGTGAACATTGAATAGTTTGGTTGAAAATTCATCACTTGTGGCAACTGAAACAATTTCATATTATAAATGAATTTTGATTTATTACAAATTTCTTTTTTTCTTTTGATACTTTAATTATTTTTAACTAAAAATATATATTTTTCTTTTAACAATTCATTGCATATATTCAAACATTACATTATTCCTTCTTTAGAAAAATGTTTTGGCCCTGAAAAGGGCTAATTGTTCTTGGCTGTCTCCTGCTCGATTATGAATCAAATATACAAAAACGTCTTTTTTTCTTATGGGAAATATGTTTTAAACTTCATGGGCTTGCGGAACCTCTAAATACATTTTTTTCAACAAATTTGTTATAATTTAATCTTTGGTGTGCTAAACATCTTTTTTCATGACGTTAGCCTTGGAGTTTACTTAATTTTAAATGTGAAAATCTATAGTTTACTGCCTTCATTTTCGCAGGTAACATGAAGAATATACACTAGTTTATTATGGTGCCTATATTCTATATACTCCCTCTTTCTCATTAGTATCTATGGCAAATAACAGACCTGTCAAAACACAGACACAAGCTGTTGTAAATAGAATGAAGTTTTCCAGTGCATAACAGATGTGATAACGAAATTTCACCCCCCCCCCCCTAACTACGCCATGGAAGTAGTTTATGGGCGGCCCTTAAAAGTATACATTTTTTGGGACCTACTCTAGAATAGTTTCACCTAAACGATAAAATTCAAATTGTTAAATTTCAGCCTTGAAAATTTAAAGTATTTCAAACTTTTTCTTTAAAATTCAATTAAATATTTTAAATTTCAAAACGAACTTGTTCAATATCATATTATTGTAAATAATAACAATTGACATTGTAAGTAATTGGTAAAGTTTTTCTATTAACAAATTCAGAATCTAAAAAATTACCGATCAGAAAATATATTCAGTGCAATTTGCTGGTTTCAATCAATTTCCGGTCACCCGGTCCAGTGATTTTGATATAAAAAATTAATAACAAACCTGTTCTGACATTCTGAGGAGGTGTCGGAGGTTTGGTCGTTGGCGCAGGACCAACAATCGTGGCAGCCAGAGCAGAACTTTGAGAAGCAACTCCCAGGCTCTGAACACTTCCCTGGCTTCCGCCTCTTTGTTTGCTTCTCGGAGTTCCTCCTCCACGAACTCCATGGCCAATTTCATCCAGAATTGCATAATCAATACTCTTTCTCACATATTTAATTGGCTTCTCGGGATTAGCAGGAGCGATGATTTTATATTGACGACTCGTCATTTTGTTGGCAGTAAGAACGCCGATTTCTCTTCGAGCAACTTTTTCCTTGTGGATCATTACTGTTTGAGCAATGTGATTCATCTGACTCTCCATCTCGTCAAGCTGTGAAGTCTGTAAGTCAAGAAGCTGAAGGAAATTATATGCAAGGGTGTTTATTTGATAGGCGACACTAGCCAAGGATTGGGTCGTGTAGTTCTTGGTTTCTTCGAGAGCTATTCTTTTATTTTCGGCTTGGAAATAGTTCGCTTCACAATATTCTGCGACTCGCTCGAGGTTCGTGTGGCTATCCGCGAGGCTGCCTCTTCCCTCAGGAATCTCCTGGCGAAGGAGAGCTGCTAGTTCAGCCATGACTTCAGAGTCGCTGCCCACGCCGGATGAAACCCCGCAGGAGCCAGCACCTGTTTCACTCGACGATACTCACTTTTTAGTAAGCTGGGCGTTATTCTTATTGGGAATATGCATAGGTTGGTTGAAGACTTATCCTTAGGAGATTTAGAGAATTTGCAAATAAGAAAACAGCTATTTCTGTATTAAAATGATTATGCTGAATCTAATTAATTTTGATATATTTTATTCCCTAACAACAGTTACAACATTTCCAAAAGATCTATCTTTTTAAAAAGCTTATATCACGAAAGATCAAGCATTGCTCAAGAATTTTTTTTCCACGATGTTTGAGCTCTTACAATAAAAGTACATCACATTTATTCTTTAGTAAGAAAAGGTAAAAAATATTATTAAAGAATGCTCCGAATAATCAAAAATTATTTGTACCAGACTATTCTGAAGTCTCTCAAGTCTCAGCAATGTGTTTTGGAATAAACTAGTTTTGTTGTTGAGGAAATGAATTCTTATCTACAAGTTAATAAGTTTTGACGTTCTTGTGAAGATACCAAAAAATTTGGAATAAAACCATTATGTTAAGTCTTATAGATTCAGCAAAGATCTTAAATGTCAAAAGAAAGTAATAAGTCAAATAGTGTCTGGAAATAGCTGTATTTTGCAGTAAAGCATTAGTTTTTCCATATTTCGTGCAACTACAAGCATATAAATATTTAAACAAAAACTTTTAATAAAAATGAGGTTATAACTTTTGACATTTAATAAAAGAGTGCTACACGACAGAGGGAAGCAATATGGTGACGATCAAATAATTGTTTGCGGGAGGTAAAAAAGTAGAAAAACGGGTGGGATAATAATCATTAAAGAGATAAAAAACAAAATTATATAAAATGAACTAACGGTATTCAGCCATCATCTCAAATACCAGCTATTACGCCTTCATAAGTTTATAATTACCAAATTGTTTACAAGTGAAAAAAGTCAACTCTATGACACGCACCCATAAAACTTTTGACCATTAACTGTAGCTGGTGGATTTTGCACGATGGGACTGTGTAGTTACGTATGAAATCGAAATCGCGACCTCTGCCTTCGTGAGTTCACACCACTTAAGTAGCTAGCTTTACTTATGTGTCAAAACCACATCTCTAGTAGTCAGCCCCATGCATCGCCCTCATTTTTCTGTTTTCTTACGATCCGGAGGGGAATTTTCGGTTTAACTAATCCAACAGATGGCGCCACAAAAAGTAGGTCTGTCTTTTTCATTGAATTGCATTAAGAAAAAGCAAAAATAATTAAAATTTTGATGCTGTTTGCAAATAAAAGAAAAAAATAGATGATAAAATAAGTATAACTATTACTAATTATTTAAAAAAATAAAAAGTCATGAAAATATGTAGTTAAATATGAATAAAATTTAATTTTGAGATACATTTTGAAAGCAGTTCGAACTTTATATTTGTGTGATTTATTTTGCTCATATTATTAATTTTATTATTTTTTAAAGTTAAACAAATTTTTTTTTTAAATTTTATTAATGTAGCTAATGGAAAAATTAATGATATTGAAGACCTCAATGACAAAAATATTTAAAACATATACATGATCAGAAGAATTAATAAAAAATATGACGTATATTGTATATTGAGGGAATAATTGGGTAAAACGTTAATGAAAAGACTAATAAATGAGAAAGTGGATTTAATATTATTTAATATAATGTATATATTTATTTAAATTGAACCGAATATCATATATACATTTATACAGTGCAATCATTTATTTGTTGCTTAATCTTGAAAGCTTTTTTTCTTGCTGAATTCAACCCCTAACAATTTTATTAAAAGTTCTTATATAAAGGAGATTTTGAATTAAATAGTTAATTATATTATTGCAAACCTCATTTCTAAAATGAACAGACTATAAACTATTAAACTCTATAAGCAAACGTACCGTACTCATAACGGAGTGTAGGAGGAAATTCACTTTTTTCGTTCAGCTTGACGTTCCAAACTTTTGTCTTCTCTATTTGTTTATTAATAATTTTTGTACTCAAAGCATGGAAAAACTGAAATTTTGTACACAACAATTTTTTACGCTTTGATAACTGATCAGGAAAACTTTATATTGTCTAAAATTAATATTTAGCGACTCATAAAATACAAATAATTTGTTTATCATTCCATTTATTTGTGGAAACAAATTTGATAAACAAATTAACAAATAGTCTTATTATCGGCCAAATTTGTTGGTGCTAGAGAAATTCAAAATTTTGGCCCTTTCGCATAGAAATTTTTTTTTTTACACTGGAAATATTTTAAGCTGTTGGGCGAATAACTGCTAGTTACAAAAATATGTGAGAAGTTAACAATAACCATTGTTATGAATAATTCTCGTGACAAAATATTCAAATGTAAGGTTTTATGAAAATTTTTATTTTCTTTAATCGCTACATTAGCTACGGATATTCCTAAAAAATGTATCTTTGATCATATTTAGTGGAATATAACAACTTACATGTTTACAAACAATTTACATAAAAAATGTCCCAATGTTGGCAGTATCACTCGGAAAAAGTCGGGTTTTCAATCGTAATAGATTGGAAATGAATTATAACACTAAATGCTAAGATTCACTCAATACAAAACCTTTTGACAATAACCCACCGACTTAGCATTCCAGTGCAAAAAAAATTTTCTATGCGAAAGGGCAAACATTTTACATTTTTTTACCTAAGTTGTTTACAAAAATTTAAATTGTTATATTTTATCAGATATTATTAAATATTTATTATTTTAAGGAATACCTAAAGTCGTTCTGGCTATTGAAGGAAATTATAATTTGAAAAATCTCAAATTCTAATATTTTGGCACAAAAATTGTTTATCACAGAGGTTATTATGAACTTTAAAATTATTTTTGTTATTAAATGTCATTATTACATTAATGGCAAGCACTTTTGTCAAAAAGAAAATTTTTTCACCGATAATAAGACTTTGTTCATACTTTGACTTGAAAAATTATTAATAAAAAAATAGAGGACATTTTTTAATGAAAAAAGTGCAATTTCTTCCAACTGTGCGTCATGAGTACAGTACGTTTGTTTATAGATTTTAATAAAATAAAACATTTTAATTACAATTACCACTACTTTTTAAAAATGTTTCCTTTAAAACTTCAAAATGTTAAGATTTTAAAGGAACAAAGATTCTTTACTTTGCAACTTAAGTTGCAGTCTTACATATTCTAATTATTATAATATTTATATTGGATATGAATAATATATTTTTCATTAATTCTTCTGATCATGTATATGTTTTAAATATTTTTGTCATTTAGGTCTTAAATATTATTAATTTTTTCATTAGCTATATTAAAAATTTCAACAATAATTAATTTTGTTTAACTTCAACAAATAATAAAATCAGTAATATGAGTAAAATAAATCAAAAAAATATAAAGTTCGAACTGCTTTTAAAATGTATCTCAAAATTAAATTTTATTTATATTAAACTACATATTTTCATGACTTTTTCTTCTTTGAAATAATTAGTAATAGTTACCCTTATTTTTTCATATATTCTTTTTTGTTTATTTGCAAACAGCATCAAGTTTTTAATAATTTTTGTTTTTTCTCAATGCAATTTAATGAAAAAGACAGACCTACTTTTCGTGGTGCCGTCTGTTGGCTTAGTTTGATCGATATTTCCCCTCTGGATCGTAAGAAAACTGCCACTGCATACACATACACGGTCGCGGCAGGGGGCTGCTAGTAGTGTCAGGGTACTATATTAGACAGGAATATTCAACCAGCATTCTGGTTCCTGCACAGTTCGCGGGAAACAATGCGAGAAGCATGTTGTATAGTTTAATTAAAATTAAGTTTAGAATATAAGATAAATGGCCTGCTGCAATACTCCGTATTTGTAAAAATAGAAGCGAGGATGGATTTGAACTTTACAGTTTTCTACTAAGGCGAAGAGGAAGACTGTCAATGTGGATCATAAATTGTAGACGCGACAAATGGAAACCGAATTTAAATTCAAGATTATGCGAAGTTATTATTAATATTCATGACTATCACAATATAATTCAAATATAGGGGGTCTGAAAATTATGTTTACATTAAATTAAATTGCCTATGAGATTTTTTTTGATATATTAAAGCGAACTAAGATCAAGAAGAAAGTAAGGTTAGGACCCCGTTTTTCTACAGAACGACGCACGTTAACCCACGCAAATAAAAAGGACGTATGATGTGAAATATAAATAGCTATCATAATAAACTCTTGAAAAAGTATTGTATTAATGTTTGACCTACGGTCTATTATTATTTTATTATTTGTTAATATTTATTTAAAAAATAATATGGTTATAATTTTAGCGCACTCCTATTCATAAACTGAGTAAAATATTATACCAAGTAATTTTATTTATAATTTATAATTTGAAAACAATGCTTCAGTATAATTCAAAAATAAATAATCTGTATCATGTAAGTGTATTTATATAATTATAAATCAATTTAGCGATTTTGAATTTAGCGGGTAACCAGAATGGCAGCTTGCATATTCCCATCTAATATAGTACCTTAGTAGTGTTGGGTCGTTATCTGAAATTACCAGTAACGGTAGAAATTTCCGGTAAAGTAGAAGAAATTTTACGGTAACGAATTTTTTTTAATTTTAAGACTTAATTTGAATTCCTTATTATTTTTGCGTTTATTTGATATAATATTCCTAAATATTCGTCACATTAAATATCTTGTGGGAAAACTTTCACTTTTAAAAGTTTTCCTTAACCTCTACAGTGGGACTGGGATTTGCTTAAAAATGTTTGTGCATATTATATTGTGCAAAAATATTGTTTCTCTTAATTGTTCATACTTTGCAAATTGAGTAGACAGCAATAACGTATGCATTTGTTACATAAAAACGTCTATGAAAAACATTTCTTGAACATAATGTTTCGAAGGGTATCTAACCTAATCTGCTGAAAGTTGTAGACATTTTGCAGTTTCACACCATCACAAAGCATACAAGTATTATCATATGCTTATTATTAATAAGAAGTGACACATTATATGTTTTCAAATATTTTGGAATGATATTGGCAAATACGTAATTTTTTATAATAATAGATAAGGGTAAGATAAGAGGGTGGTTTCAGGAAAACATTCTAACTAGGTATATAATATAAATAAAAATTAAATACTATTGTTTGCAAAAATAATCGTTTGATTTAATTTTTGTATTAAAGTACTGACAATAAAAGACGATTAAGGATATGGAATATAATAAACGAATACACCAATTTTCTCGTTAAATAAAAGAGTAATTTCCGAATTCAATCTATTCAAATTCCATTCAAATCCTATATTATTTTTATAGGAACATTTTCTTTGTCTTTAAAAGCACATGTTACTTATTTATAAATCAACACTTTTTCCAATCATCGAAGCACTTCTGATAATCATTTTGTGGTATAGCCTTGAGTTCTTTCAGCGATGCAGTTTTTATCTCCTCAATCGTTGAAAAT
>NC_046663.1:113600236-113602425 GCF_010883055.1 Belonocnema kinseyi
CAACTCAGTCATTTACAGCGTCTCCTACTATATTCACACGGACATAGCCCTGTCATAGTATTGGACCGCATCTCGTTTCAGATCTGGGATCACTGGTGTGCACCCCGGCCCCTCCCAACCGCTTACGTGTTAGGATGACCCGATTGCCATAGAAATGGAGAAAAGTTGAAGAAGGCAGCATCTCGATATAGCCGAAAATGTAGTTAGATATATATATATCGGCCGTCTCCACCACTGACTCATGCCATATGTAGGACCTAATATCTTTGATATGTGCAACGATTTTCACCACCAAACATTAAAAACTACCACCTTATGGCTACCAAATAACCACGAACGGATAAAAAACCACCACCTTGTAACCACCAAGTACTGCATGAAAAATGGTTTATTTCCAAATTTTGGAGTGCCTACTTCACCGGCATAAAAAAATCGTTTCGAAATTCATGGAGAATAGATATCACGGAGTAATAATAAGGAGACCGATCTCCGTATATACGTTCTGACTGCGGTAACTGTACATTTATTGCTTTTAAACACAATGCTCTCAAGGAAAGGGACATGCGCACTGTGATTTCCTATCTCCTTTTGTCCTGCGCGTAGTGTGCGAGTGAGTGCCACTGCTTGACGATCACAACACATATTACCTAATATTATACTGTCACATTATTCAATCTGCACATTTTATATCATTTAATGATTACAATTAAATCTGTATTATTTAGTTACCCATACCTTCAAGGTCACAATTTGTCAACTTAATTCTGTACAAAACCACAGAAATAGATAAGCACGTATATTGACAAACTCAATTGACAATATTTACAGGAACATAACCTCAGTATTTAGTTGCCATTCAGCACAGTACTCACTTGCACATTTCTTGCGGGAGAAAAGGAGATAGCAAATCACAGTCCGCATGTCCTGTCCCCTTCCTTGGAGCACTGGGTATAAACGCCTAAGTCTGACAATACATGTACAGTTACCGCAGTCAAAACTCGAGACACTTTGTACAGCATGATCGGTCTCCTTATTATTACACCGTGATAGCTATAAGGAGACTAATCTGTTATACATGGATTTCACCAAAAACGGTCACTTTTCTGTTGCCAGAAGTACGCACACACACACACACACATATGTATATCCCTCTTACGTATAGTTCAAAACTTTCCGAGCGTGGCGTTCCAACCGCACTTAAAAAAATTATGGCCGCCTCCAGTGTTTTGTTTTGACAAGTCGCTTGAACAAATAAACAATTAATAATCAAACAGGATTTTGTAAAATTTTTGTGAAATAAAAAATTATTCGCCATGGAAGAGATAGGTAGTATGTTAATGAAACATCAAATTACTTTTACCAACACTGTGCGTGCGACAGATATTCGACGCGTTCGTAAAAAAAACAATAAACATACAACTTAATGAAAGTCTTGTCCACTATACACTTGAAAATTTAGATTAGATTAGAGGGCTTCAGAATTCAATCCCTAGGGTCTAGCTCTAGAGATTAGAGTTGGGTCGCGGTAATATTCTCCGTAATTTCAGCAGGAAAGTACCGTCATTATCGATAACGTTTCTTTCGTTACCGCTCACATTGCGACGTCATCTGTACGAGGTGTGTTCAAAAAGTAAGGTGACTTTTCAATTTTCGCGGGCTACGTACATTCAAGTTAAAAATTTTTTGTTTTGTTGTGTTGGTACACTCGTTACGATCATATGTTCACAGTTTTGATTATATAGCTCGTGTTATTTTTCTGGCAGAGGCGTAAAAGGTTAGAAGGGTTTGGTGTGCTCGGCGATCTTCTCCTTTCGAAAAAAATGGAGCAAAGAGTTTGCATTAAATTTTGTGTGAAAAATTGAATCCAGTGCTCTAAAACTCTTGAAATGTTGACAGTTGCATACGGTGAGTCTACTCTGAGTAAGAAAAATGTGTATAAGTGGTAGAAGCTGTTCCAAGAAGGCCGAGAGGATGTCGAAGACGAACCTCGCCCTGGACGTCCCAGCACGTCAACAACAAATGAAAACGTTCATGCAGTGGAAGAAATGGTGTTGAAAAATCGCCGAATTACCATCAGAGAATTTGCTGAGTATTACCTTCAAGTTATGCGCCGTTTGCGAGAGGCGATACGCAAAAAACGTCCGGAACTTTGGAAATACAATTCGTGGCTTTTGCATCACGATAATGCA
>NC_046663.1:113602525-113603726 GCF_010883055.1 Belonocnema kinseyi
ACGCAACAGGCAAAACAGTGGGTTCCACCGGGCCAAAGTGCTCCGAAGCGTCCAAAAACGCAACAATGGGTCGGAAAGGTTATGGCCTCCGCATTTTGGGATACACATGGCATAATATTCGTGGACTATCTTGAAAAAGAGAAAACCATAACCGGAGCATACTATTCATCATTATTGGACCGATTGAAAATCGAAATCGCCGAAAAACAACCGCATTTGAAGAAGAAAAAACCGCTTTATCATCACGACAATGCGCCTGTTCATTCATGCTTAGTTGCACAAGCAAAATTGCATGAAATCAGCTTCGAATTGGTTCCTCAGCCACCGTATTCACCAGACCTGGCCCCCAGCGACTATTACTTGTTCCCTAACCTGAAGAGATGGCTCACCGGTAAGCGTTTTTACTCAAATGAGGAGCTCATAGCTAAAACTGAGGCGTATTTTTGAAACCTTCCGATCGAGTACTTTTCGGACGGTATCAGAAAGTTAGAAAATCGTTGGACTCGCTGTATCAACCTAAAAGGAGAGTATGCTGAAAAATAAAACCGACTTTGGCCAGAAAAACGTCTCGGTGTTTCATTTTTCAGGGACTTATCAAACTGCCTAGTATGTGATGATTTGAACGTCGTAGATTTATTATGAGCCAATCATAAGCTGGGAATTCTTTGAAATTTAATAACCAAAACATGGCGCAGACTAGAATTTTGTTACTAATTCCAGCATAGAAGTGCAACTCGCAGAGAAATTTCTTGCATTTCATTATATGAACCTGAGTTTATAGTTCAAATCCTTTTAATTTTTTTAATTAAAGCTTAAAATTTTGTTTTTTCAATCGCTCAATAATACGAAAGTATAAAATGGAATTTCTCAACATTTTCTAATTGAACAATTTTGAATTAAATGATGTTAAACTACGATATTACAAACTTTTAAATTATAAATTGAAGTTTTATCATTTTCAAAACTTTTAATTGAACAATGAATCAAAACATTTTTTAATGTTAAAAAATATATCATTTTTAAGCAATTTTAAGTTATAGAAATTCTAACTTTTAAAGTTTAAATTTTAACTTGACCACCGAAAACAATAGCCGAAATGTATGGTACGAGGGTAGTTCAATAAGTCCTTAGAATGAAGTATAAAAACAATTTTTTTGGGGTAAATTTTTTTTTATTTTTCAACATAATCTCCTTGGAGCTC
>NC_046663.1:113603826-113606724 GCF_010883055.1 Belonocnema kinseyi
ATATTTGTGAATTTAGCGGTACATGAGTTTTTTAACAGCTGTAAAGTGTAAGAAGCATTTTCAAAAGTCAAACGAAATTACGGCTTGCTTCTACAGTTTAGCTAAGGCCATGTTGTAAATATGAACCATTTTTTCAAATTGAAATAAGAAGTAACTCAATCTTACAAAATGTCATTTTCCCTGTTCCAGAAATCTAACTTTAAGAAAAAATGCGAGTTGGCTTAGTTTTTTTTATTAGCATTTAATACTAAAACTTAAGATAAAAATTGCCATAATTTTCGTATTTTTGTTGTTGTAATATCTGATCTAAGTATATTTTTTAAAACAATTTGATGCCGTTTTTATTTTATTTTAAATGAATATATAAGTTTTTTGTTATTTTTCATTTAATTTCATTTAATTATTTTCTTCATTTCTTGATTTTGTATTTATTGAGAAAAATAAGTTGAAACTTTAAAATTTTCTTCACCGGTCATGTATAGAAAACTATACTTTCCAGCTGGCCGATTAAGCTTTTGTTTGCATTTACTTATTTAACTGTTTGCATATTTAATTCCATTCAAAATTTTTTATTTTGCTCAAATAATTATTTTAAATTCTTTCCTTTAATAAAAAATTGTTTTTTTTTTAAATTTTTCGTAAATAAATTTATTTTCTAATAATTTAAATATTTGATCAACTTTCAGTTTCTTTTATAAAATTTTAAAGGCTTATACACTATAAATTAATTACCTCATTAACAAAAAAGGTTTTTTAAAGAAAAATAACGACAATCATGCAAAAAACCCCAATTTTTATTTGAAAAAGATATTAACAATGTTTATCTCTTGCATAATTAAAGAGAAATTTGAAAGGAATTTTTTATTTGAATAAAATTATGAATCGAATCAAAAAATATATTATCTGGCACTTTTTTGTTAGACTTATTTTTTTAAAATTGTATACTCCTTTTCAAAGATCTTTATTGAAAGCCGAAATTAAAGAGGAAGATATTTTAAAACTATTTACGCCTAGCGTTATAATGCTTAAAGCTTCTTTTTCTTCAAAAATCAAAATATTCCAATCAAAAATTTTTTCTTACTTCTTAAAGCTTGTAAACAAAAACAAATTATTTCATGTAATAAATAAGTGACGAAAATTTGTTATCAAATAATTTTTTTTTAATGTGATAAACCGTGATTATTTCTGCCGTCTTGGAGAAAAAAGTTACTCTCTAAAGTTTGACGGATTGTTGACCTTAGCACACGGGCTATTTCCTAAATTATTTTTTTGACGTAAAAAAAGTCGTGTTTACTAAAATGTAATATTTTTTTCGATGATTCAAATTTAAAAAAAATGTTCGAAAGTGTAAAATTAACAATGTGAAGCATTGGAAAAAATCTGAATTTAAGAATAAAATCTTAAACAATTTAAAATTTTAACATTGAAATTCAATTTGGTTTTGCATATAAGGGTTTAATATCGTAAAATTGACAACTGTAAGCCTTCGAACTTGATTAGGCTTAAATTAATGGCCTCTAAAATCTGATAACTCCCAAATACAAGCATTTAGAATTCTGCATTTCAACTTTCAATTCAAAACTTTTAAAATTAAATAATTTGAATTTATAAGATTATATACTTGAGGCATATTCAAAATTTTAAAAATATTAATGCTTGCTTTTTTAATTTATCAACTCTATGAAGAAATTTCAAATAATACAATTCTTGAAATTTCTGTTTATAAAATTACTCAATTTGAATGTTTTAAATTGAAAATATATTAAAACCTTTCAATTTAAAATTCTTCTCTCTATAAAAAAGTTTTCGATTTCAAAGGCTTTACATTTATTCCAATTTTTCACGAGGTTTAACTTCGAAGAATCTGCTTAGGGATCGTCCACAAATTACGTAAGACGTTTTTCTTTTGTTTATATCGTTGTGTCCTTCTCAACTTCACAGCAATTTTATGCTCGTCTTTATTCAAACAAAAGAAAAACGTCTTACGTAATTTGTGGATGATCCCTTATTGCAGCTTTAAATTATTTATATCCTAAAGCTGAAAAAATGTATTGCCGAATCATAAGTGATTTCATTTAAAAAGTTTAAAATTAAATAATTGTAACTGACAGGTTATACTCGAAGAATATTCGAAATTTTACAAATACTGAGATTTTAAAATTTAAATTTATAAACTAGTTTCTTTTATAATTATTATATTATTTTTACGCTTCTAAAAGAAAATTATTACACGGTAAATTTAATTGTTTTAATTTCAAATTTCTCTCATCTAAAACCTTTTAATTTCAAAGGCTTTGAAGTTATAATCCACTTTTCGAAACTGAACAATTTTGAATGGAATAATTATTCAATTGCTAAAATACTTCTAATTTGAAATAAAATTGTGGGATAGTAAAATATTTCCATGCAAAATAGTTATGCTGAAGTTTAAATGCTTCCTTTTATATTTTGACATTGTCGACTTCTGAAAAGTTTTAAACCAAAATATTTAGATCTATGAGTCCGAATTACTTTCCTGAGTTTTTTTGTTGAATTTAACTAATTATTATAAAAATAAGGGCATTTTTTAAATTTCTCTAGCTTGTTTGAATGCTCTCCATCGTTGAAGACAAGAAAGAACTTTTTAATTTGCATATAATTAGGTAAATCAGTGTTCATAATTTTTTTGGCGTGCAGGCCGTACAGAGCCAGCCAGCCGACCAACTGAACTATACCAAAGATTGCTATAGTGATGGCGAAGGCGAACGCGAGAAACAGAAAATCGTGTTCGGTTTGGAATTCAACAACTATGGGTGTGCACCAGTGATCCCAGATCTGAAACGAGATGCGGTCCAATACTATGACAGGGCTATGTCCGTGTGAATATAGTAGGAGACGCTGTAAATGACTAAGTTGCGC
>NC_046663.1:113606824-113623318 GCF_010883055.1 Belonocnema kinseyi
ATTGAACCTGTGTGGCGAGAAATGTATGAACAACGAGGCTCAAAGAAAGGCGTAGCCGGATGTCGGGAGAACCTGCTCATCGATAGATGTGTCTGCAAAGATTCAGCATTCCAGCGTGACCTATCGATGGCATGGATTGATTATCGGAAAGCTTTCGATTCTACATCCCATAGACTTATCATCTGTCTTCTGGAAATCTTAAAGGTTCATCCTCAAATAGTATCTATAATACAGGTCACAAGACTCAGTCGAGGCAGAATCTGATTTTTTGTTTGCCTTCTTCGATCTCGGGGCATTTGCTCTGAATATGCGACAGCTCAGAAGCGACTTTTCATTACCGTTTTAACACATTTACATATTATTTTTTGAGATATGTTTTTAAACTTTATCAAAATTATAATTGAATATATAATACTATTGTTAATATGTACATATTACATTTTTAAATATAGATTTTAATTATTTATTTCATATACAAATATTTAGATAATGATGTACATACACATTTTTAAAAAATTAAATAAGTTTACAAGAACGAATACTTAATATGTTATGCGTATTAAATAAACAAATAAAAATTTCTATTTAAATATCTTCATATAATAAAACTTCTAACGATGACTTAAGAAATTTAAAGGAATTGTTGCTTTCTTCATTATAAGAAGTATTTTGGCTTAAAAAATTCTATTGAGATACAAATCAAATTGTATAAGTACAAATTGATACAAATCAAAATTGTATACGTAGGCAAGTTTCAACTGATATGCTGTAATATAATTAATATAATTAATTAACTAATAATAATTATAATTTATACGGATTGTATTGATAATCTGTTAAAATTACACTAAACAAGTTATAAAAACACGTAACATCTATATCAATACACTTCACTGAAACAAAACAAACCAAATGATCGCACAACTCGCACAGTCGCCTATTCAGAGTAAATGCCCCAAGATCGAAAAAGGCAAACAAAAGATCAGATTATGCCTCGACTGAGTCTTGTGCTGGGGGAGCTCAGTTCGCGGAAGAGCTTCCTCCCCAGTCGCCTATTCAGAGGCCGACCTGCAGTAAATTTACAAAACAGCAATACTTATCAAAAGGAAAATTTTAAGTCAACCTACATCTCATTATTTATTTGAATTTTTCATAGTGGGTGTGCCGTATCTCATTTATAGTTTATAAATATTTTTAATATAAAGAAAAATGTCAGGAACTTTATGCTTCTCTTTGTATTACAATATATTTTTTATTTAATAAACACTTGTAATTTCACATCGTATTGGGGAGAACTAACAGATGCTAATCAGATAACGCTGCACTGAATTTGGGTATTCCCTTTACTTTCACTTCTGCACCCTTACCACATGAATTAATACTAAACTTTTTCCCCTATTCAATGTTTGAGGATGAAAATCGGTAGAATAACTTATAGCTTATAATCCTGTTCTAATTAAAATATACATCATCAATCCTCTTGTTGACATTCTACCGGAAATTTTTATGGTTATGCTCATAACCAACAACGAAAATAGAAGGGGTTCGGCTGGAATGAAAAGACCATTTTTTCACTAAATTTTTTTGCAAGAAAGTTTCCTCCATTATTTAGTTTCGTTTTGCCACCGCGGGCGCTGTCTGTCATATTCGCTTAATTTCAAGATCATGTCCGTACCAATTGTAACTCTGCTGAAAAATAATGGAATGCAAATTTACGCATTTGAAAGTTCCCGCCAATTTCCTATTGGCTACTGAAATAGGTCCGAGTGCACCCAGGTGCACTCGGACTCGTTCAGCGGCGCCAAAGATATTGTAAACGAGGATGCGGTGCGGACTTATTTGCCCACCAAAAATATAGACGGTGCGTCCGGCGAAAAAAGTCACTTCCCCTCTACCCACGGCTCCTCGTAAAAAGCACCAATCGATACAGTTTGCCAAGAGCCACTTGGAGCGCTGTAAGCAACTCTCAGCACAACTTCGAGGCGCACTGATGGTAAACTTAGCTTGGACAAGAACCATTTGGATTGAAAGTAGATTGCCAATTAAAACATTTTTACATTTATAACTTTGCAAAACTTAGTTGTTTTAATAAATACCACAAATGTAAGTCGATGAGTAATTTATATTACGGTTTCATATATTTTCCACTAATTCTAAAATTATTAATTATAATTTTCATTATATATATAGTTCTTTAATATTATTTCGATTTTATTTTTATTTTTGTGGTCTGCAATTCCTACGGACTTTTTTAGACTATTCGTCTAATCAAGTTCTCGTATGTATTTTCCAATTTCTTAATTATTATATATTCTAACGTTTTTATAAAAATATAATTATAACTCCAAGTGATAGGAAAATTGTTCTTTCGGTTTTTAAATGTTCAGACGACAGTTCCAAGCCAGATTATGTTTCGCATTGGCAAACAAAATTAGACGAACATAATTTTACTGGCACATTCATAAAAAATATCATATTCCATAAAATATATTTTAAAATAAACTTTAAACCATTATAATTTAAAATTAAAAAATTATTTTAAAATTATTATTTAAGTTTTTCAGGAGTTTTAAATGCCTCAAAATCTTCAAGATTTTTTTACAATTTTATAAATATTTTTAAATTTTTGAAATATTTTCGACACTGTAAACTTCCCGAAATAACAAAATGCTGAAACCTGAAAATCCCGAATTAAAAAATTCTAGAATAATGAAATTCTGGACAGTTTACAATATTATCGAAATTTGAAAATTCCCGAATAATAAAACTCCAGGCCGAATGCTGTCTAATGATAAAATATACAAACTAGAAAATTCCCGAATTGCAGAAATGGAGAAAACAGTTATGTGGTCAATATTATTTATTTATTAAAAATACAATAATCAAATATTTTTATTATAGAAATTTGGTTTAATGTTTAATTTTTTTATTTTAGCGTTTTAATTTAAAATAACAATAACAGTATAAAAATGTGATACAAACATAAATTTAAAACACGTGAGCTTCAAGTGAAACAAACTTTGCATGATTCAATGCAGGCTGATTTAACGCGACTTTTATTTTTATTTTTTTAATAATAATTTTATTTTTGTGAGCGTTTTCTGCAATGTAGAAAAATAAAATGGACATTTTCAAAGAACTTTTTTTATCCAAAAATACATTTGTTCAATTATTGTTATCTTTAATTCAAACAATAATTTTTAGAAACTTTAAACATTAAAAAAGTTTTTTCCTCGACAAAAGTATTCTATTATTCTATTAAAAAAATTTTATTAACTAACTATTTTTTAATTGTTCAAATTAGAGAGTTGTCTAGCCCGGATATTGTATAATTCGGAAATTTTCTGTCGGCAATTCTTAAATTCGGTAAGATTGTAAATTGTCGAGAATTTTCCAATTCGGAACTTTTATACTTCGACAATGCATTGTCGAAATATCAAAGTCCCGAATTGGAAAATTAAAAATAAAATTCCCACATCACTGTAAAAATTCCGAAATTATAACATTGCAATGTTATAATTTCGGAAATTCACGAAAAATAAAATAAATAAAATTCCAGACAATAAGATATTACCGAATTTTAAAAATCCCCAAAAAAAATGCCTGAATGATAAAATATCCGAACTAGAAAATTCCTGAATTTAAACCATTTAAAAAATTGTTCATTAAATATTATTTATTTATTGAAAATACAATAATCGAATATATATTTCTGGATGATTAATTTGTTTGAGAATGTGCAAAGTATTTGAAAAAAACATTTTAAAAAATCTGAAAAATCGAATTTTTTATTAATAAAAAAAATAATAAAAATAAATTTTGATATAAATCGTTGTTGAATTGAATCCTGAAAAGTTTGTTTCAAAAATGTTATTATGTAGGTACGAAGAAAATTTAGGCAGAACATTTTTTTCTTTCAAAGCACACGTGTTTTTAAATGTATTTTTAATACAATTTTTATAAAATTATTATTCAGGTGCCGGAGATTTCATTTTTTGGGATTTTTCATTCATCCCTTTCGGAACTTTTGTCAGTGGCCCTATATTCTTATACCTCCTCTTAAAATTATGTAATTTTTCAAAATAAAAAGTCAACATTTGAAAACATTTCAAAATCATCAAAAGTATCTATTCTCTTTTAAATTATTTTAAATCTTTTAAAATTATTTTAAAAATTTTTCGGAACTTTTAAATGTCTTTTAGACTGATTCCCATTTTCCTAACATTTTTTTAAAATCCTGCACACAAAATTGATTTAAGAGCTTCCAGATTTTTTCTAATATTGTAAATCTTTTGAAATGTTTTGAAATATTTTTAAACATTCTCTTTGAGTTATGTACTTTTTCGAAATAAAAAATCATTTTAAATCTTTGTATTGTTTTCCTAGTATTTCAAAATTCTTGAGGAGGTCCAAATTTTGTTCTTTTCTTTGTAACATTCAGAAACGTCCAGCTTATTTGATTTTTTTTTTAAATTAATGCTTATTTAACTGTTCTTTAAGAATCAAAATGAAATACTTTTACCTTCGAAATACAAATTAAAAAATTAAACAATTATAATCGTAACATTCCAAGTTTAAATCTGTCACTTCAAAAATATTTTGAAATTGAATAAAGGCGTTCATTTAAGAAGCCATTAATTCGAACTTTACACTTGTGTCACTACTAAGGCTTTGAAATTAAATTAGTTCAAATTTTAACGTTAAAATATGTAAATTATATCATTTTGAACAGATCTAGAATCACCGTGTAAAATCAATCACTGTTTAATTTTTAATATTCGAACTGCAGTTCAATTTTCAAATTTAGTTTCATTTTCTGATTTGTCTCGGTCGCGAGTCTAGCTCAATATTTAAAACAACTTTCATTTTTTTGAAATTGTAATTTTTCGGTTGTAACTTACGGGACAATAATTTTATTCTTTGGAAGATTTTCCAAAAATCCTGTTGATAATTTCTACATTCTCATCAAAAATGAGAAGGTATTAGTTTTTTATGAAAAATAACTTTTTCGGATTTTATCAAATGTTGACGTTTTGAGGCCCCATGAGTCAGAAAAACAAGTTTTTACGTCGGGGTCTGTTTGTTTGTCCGGTGTCGTCGTTCTTGTTGTCTGTATACCGGATAATTTTCGAAAGACTGGTCCGATTGGATTGGGCTTTGAAGCACTGTTCGAGGGACCAAAAAGAAAGATCGAGTTCGTTTAACAGCCATTTTTGATAAAAATCCAAAAATTTGAAGCTTTTTCAAAATTTTTGAGACCACATAAAACTTTCCAAAGTTAAAGGACTTTAAAAATCCAAAAAACCAAACGAAAATGGACATTTGAAGCAAAAAAAGCTTGATATGGAAAAATGTTAAGAAGCGAAAAACGCTACTTTTTCAAGGTCCCATGATTATTTTATCACATTCTCATCCATAATGAGAAGAGTTTTATGCGAAAAATGATTTTCGCGAATTTCATGAAATTTCGACGTGTTGAGGCTCCTTGAGTCAGAAAAACAAGTTTTTACATCGGCACCTGTATGTCTCTCTGGCGTCTACGTCGTCGTTATTGTGGTTGTCTGTATATCGGATAACTTTTGAAAGAATAGTCGGATTGGATTGTGGTTTGACACAAAGATTTTTTTATTTTAAGAATTGTATGTAAAAATTGTACTATTTTTATTTTTATAATAAAAATTTTTCTTCAATTAAATATTTTCAATAAAAGTGTTTCGAAGAGATTTTTTAAAAATCTTTCGGGGAATAAAATTAGTATTTATAGGTCGACAAAGGTTTGTTTTCTTTACCAAATTTGGCTTTCGTTTAAATTTTTCCAGTTGTTTTTACTATAGTACAATTTACGTTTGCATCTGGGGCGAAGAAATCCATTCTATTGTTTGACAAAAATTATTTGTAAATCAATATTTTTCACAGAAAATTACCCCGAGTGACAGAACGAAATCGGAAACAATAAGAGTTAATTTATTCAGTAACAAGCTTTTTGAACAAAAATGACCTTGAATGAACCTTTAATATATATTTGTTAATTTTTACAAAAATCTGTCGTTATTTTCTTACAAAAAAAAATAATTTGTGGGGGGGGGGCAAATTATAAAAAAATAAATAAAACTTGAAGTTGTATGATGTTAATTTGTAACTAAATAATTTGAGAGGTTTCAATCTAAAATTATCGAATACTTTCCATTCAAAAATTCAGATGAAATATTTAAATAGCTTTAAATTTGAAATTATTCAATATATTCTGAAGACTAAAAATTTAAAATGTCTAAATTATTAAGGCTTTAAATATTTTTGAAATTGCTGTTCTGGAGACTAAATAGCACTTATTCTTTTATTAAGAAATCACAACCAAAATTGTTAAAAAAAAGTTTTTAAAAAAGTTTTAAAAACCTTAAAAAAGGTCAGAGGTTTTAATAGTTCAATATATGTGATAGAATCTCTTTAAATATCAAATTAGTCTATACTTTTTCATATTTGAGCTACAATTATTCCATTTTAGAGTTATAAATTACAGTCGTGAAAACCCAATAAAATGTTTTAATTAATTTATATACAAAACAAAAAACCTTGGTATAATTTAATCTAAATGCAGCTGCAAACATTTAATTTGAAATGCGTTGAATTCAAGGTATAGTTTAAAAAGAAAACTGAAAGCAAAGGATCGACTTTTAAAAGAAGCGAAAGAAAGTTACTCGCTGGATTGCAAATGAACATGGAAAATGGTGTATTTTCGCATTTTTAAATTTTAAATTCAAACTTTTTCGCCTTTTAACAATTTCGAAAAATTTCGAAAAATTCTGAAAGTTCAAACAATAAGGCTGTATTCTGAAAATGACGCAATTTTAACGTAAAAATTAAAGTTCCTAAACTGAAGGCCTAAAAATTTGCAAATTTTACAATTAGTGTTGTGTAAATTGTATTGGTATCTTAAAAGAGTATAAATAATTCTTAAATTAGTTTTTAAATTTTCTGCAGTTTACCTTTTTTACATACCTAGATGTCAAAAAAGCCTACCCAATTTTTTCAAATTTTAATCACTTATTTTCTAAGAGAAAATCACCCCTTTTTACCAATCACTGAAATGGATTAGAAAAAAATTGCCAAGACCCAAGAATAAAAATTGGATGTACAGCAAATTAAAAATTGTTTAATTGAGATTATCTTTAACTTTGTGATATCAAAAATTTCCATACACATTTCTTTTTAATAATACTGTAGGAAAAAATCAGCAAGATCGAGCGCAGAAATTATAATTAGAGCAAATTTTCTGTAATTCTATGGGGACGGCTGAAATATCCCGAAAAATAAAATTCCCGACTCGGTAAAACTCTCTGTCCCAAAAAATACAATTCCAAAACTAATAAGATTCCTGAACAGTTTATAATATTAACGAATTTGAAAATTCCCAAATAATAAGACTCCCCAAAAAACATTGTTTCTTAATCAATATTAATTATTTATTAAAACTACGATAATAAAATATTGCTATCAAATAAATTTTTGTTTAATATTTAAAGTGTTAAAAATTATTGTTTCAATTTAAAATTAAAATTATACAAAAAATTTTACCGACAAATTAATATATAAAAACACGTGTTTTTTAATTAACATTTCGATTTTTCAGAAGAACTTTTGTGATTTAAAAAATATTATATACATTTTCAACAAAAATATCGTATCCAGAAATATATTTTGTTTTAATTATTATTTTAAATTTAAACAATAATGTTTAAATAGTTCAAACATTAAAAAAGTTGTTTCTTTGGTATAATTATTTGATTATTTCAATTAAAAAAAAAAATTGTCAAAGAAAAATGCTTTCAGCACTTGTTTATCTTGAAATGTCTTTCTATAATACTTTTTTTTAGATTAAAAATATGATTTTTCGAGAACATTTTTTTTATAATTAAAAAAAGACTTTACCGAAAACCTGGATCAAGCTTCAGATCTGAAAAAATTGAGCGATACATACATGTCAAACTTTTCTAACCGCGCTGAGTGAGTAAGCGTATCCACCCGGGTGAACCGTTCAGATATCATGAGATTGAAGGGTGGGGGTCACTCGATGGGTGACCATTTCACTCGACGAAACATGGTAGATGGAAGTAAGTCAACACTGAAATTGGCATGAGGAATTAGCGGCAAGTTGGAAAGTTAGCGCACATATAGAATATAACTCGTGAAAACTTCGTTATAAAGAGAAAAATGAACAGTATAAAAAAAGTAATGGAATTCGCACCCGAAAAACATATAGTCATTTTGGGAGAGCACCAAAATGCGATTGTAAACAAAGAAACAGGAAACATCTTAGTGTATGACACGGAACGTAGGGTAGGGACTGTTGCCACAATGAAAATTGCGTGTTTACCGCAATTTGTTGCGGAGTTGAAAACGTAGTTTACTGAGTGTTAAATAATCGGTGAGTTTTTTTTAGTGATGCCTGCGACATTTTCCATTTTCTGAGTGAAAGAAAACAGAAAAAACCGCTTTTAGATCAAATATCCGCAGTGTTAAAATTTGGAACAAAACTGGTGAATGGCGTTGGTTTTTATTGTAAATCGGGATCAAAAAGTGATCAGGAGCAGGACAAAGCTAATAAAATTCAATTTTACAAAGCACCTAATGATCAAAAAATTGTTAAAGAATAGCAAATGCTATTTTAAGGGATGATATCAAACTGAAGTGTTGTGGCAGCGATGTGTTACATATAAATTTATAGATATATCTTCTTGTTTTAAAAGTTTGTCTCTTTTTAAAAATATTATTTTATTGTTAATAATAACTGTGAATAATGGGCATTATTTAATATAATCCAAAACAACGTCTTTCTACTTTAGATGATAAAAAAATTATATCTTAATATATTTTCAAATTTTCCTGTTTAAAAAAATGAATTAAAATTATATATTGCAAACAAATTTAATTCATTTTTATGAATTGGTTTAAAAATATCCTTTTCGGCATAACTCTTTTCATAATATTTAGCTTAAGATTTAAGACGAAAAGGGAATTTGCATTATACTTGGTTTTAAATTAAACATGAACTTCAGGGTTTCATTCTAAAAAAGATTTCGCATCATAGGAAATAAGTTTTCAAAATAATTTGCAAATTGCTATTTTATCCATATTAAATTGATGTATTCTCGCCTATCAGGCCATTTCGATTTTAAATTATTGATTATAATTATTATAATCGAATCCACAGAAAAGAATGATTAATAAATGTTCATTTTCATTTAAAATTATTAAATTATGTCTTTTAAAGAATAATTGACTGAAGATATAAATAATTGTACAGGTTTCGACAACTGTAATGCAATAGAATAAAGCTTTTTAAATGTGAAATTTTGTAAATTTTTATCATTTGATGGTAACTATTTAAAATTTATATATTTTCATATTGCTACCACACGGACAATAAAATTTTGGAAAAATTCGAAATTATTTAAACTTTATTTTAAAAGGTTAATTTTAAGTTTTGAAGATTTTAAAATATGTCGAAAAAGAATCGCAAAGATTTTAAAACAATTTTTCGGTTCAATTTTTTATTTACAGAAGTAAAAATAGATTCATGGTTAAATTTCAAAGGATTTATTTTTAAAAAAGAGAGATTTTAAAAGAAAATTGATTCAGAATTACAAAATTACATTGAAAAAGATTCCATTATGCTTAATAAATATTTAAAAGTATTCAAGCAATTCAAAGTTAATTTTAAACTTGCGAAAAACTTCATTTTTTTAAATGTAGATTGTTGAAGATTTTGAAAAAGGAACTTAAATACAAGTTACAAGAGAATATAAAAATGTTGTGTAGATTCCCAGAAAAATGTTAAATGATTTTTTATTTTTTTAAATTAACTTTAGGATAATGTTCAAAAAGATTTCAAAGTATTTCCAGAAAATTTGGAAGTTTTTAAGACAAATTTTTTTGTCTACAAAATTTGACCAAAAATTGTAAAAAACATTTAGAACGTTTATATATCTTAGAAAGATTAAAAAAATAATGGTTAATTTGAAAATTATAAAAACTTTTATTTAGGGAATATAAAATCGTTATTTTTGTAAGCAATAGGTTTTCATAAATAAATTTATTTTAATAAAAACGCACCAATGAGATTTTCAGAGACACTTTTGAGGAATAAGACATAAGCGCTACAGCATTAGAATTAAATAAGAATTTCAACGTTTACCTAAAGAGACAAAGGAAAAACATCAAACTCTAAATAGTTGTTGTCAAATAAAGAAAACCCGAAATATTTCTTTCAAAAGTATGATTTTCGAAAATTATTTTTTAACCAAACGATTTAAAAAAATTGTAATGATTATTATCTTCTACCCAGAACTATCAGAACATTATTTTTTTTCAAAAAACTTTTTTTTAACACTTCCACTGTGTATTATTTGAATTCTAGGCCAACTACATAGCTGGCGCTGCCACACGTCGACCGTCAACTCTTATGACAAATATTTTCCACAGGCCTCCAGAAAAGTAACATGGGGCTGGTGTGCTCTCTGAAAGTGTACTCAATATTCTGAAATTACACTTACGATGGCAGCATTGAGGCGGCGCCCCATCGTATCGAACTTTGGCGCGAAATCTAAATAGAGTTGTTTCGCTGTTTTAGATAAAATAATTTTTTATGCATAATTTTAATCTTAAGGATATGTGCTACTTAGAAAATTATCGATTTTACCAGTTTTAGGTTCCCCCGGCTTTTTTTCTATAATAATAAATATTTTGTCTTCAAAATTTGGGAAATGATAGCGAACATGCTAACGGACGTCCCTGTACACTTTTTTATGGGTTAATTCCAAAAAAATTTGATTTTGCTAAAAACGTGAGTGTATATTTCGAGGTTATGTGTGTTAAAATTCTCCCGAGCGTTACTTCCAAAATACACAATATTTTTGGCCTAAAACTTTATGACATACAAATAAACATATTAACTAATGTCCCGGTACTAACCTTATTTTTAGGCAATCAAAAAAGTTTATTTCATAAATAATTTCCAAATTATCGGAATGACAGGCATAAAAAATGAGGTAACCTCAAAACAATGCACATGCATAACAATTTTATTTAGCACAATAAATTTTTTTGCTATTATCTCTCAAAAAAGAGTCCGGGGACATACGTTATGATATTTTATAGTATCTCCGAATTCAATTTTTGAAAATTTTCATTTTTCTGGAGAAAAAATCGGGGGAACTGTACCCGATTGACGACATGATGAAGTATCATATGCCCTTAATCAAAAGTGCGTTATAATTTTTTTTCTTTTGTTTCGTTCAACGGAAAATAATTATTAAAATTTGAAGAAGGTAAAACACTTATTCAAATTGGTATCACGTGACTCGAAGGTTCTCATAATTATCTATCAATGTGACGATGTGAAACGCATAATAAAGAGGTTAGCCCTACCGAAAGAAATCTTTGAGTTTTCTTTAGCGAAATAGCTTGGCCCATTTGAGTCTATAAACAAAGTCGATTTGAAACAAAATAGTCTCGGACATTGTTTGAGAGATTTGGGTCCTTTTCAATATCCTTTTAGTGGTCGTTTTAAGAGTGGTGCGACGGTAATATAATGTTCCTTTTGTATTCGTCACGTACCGGGCGGGCAGAGTTATTTACAGTAGTTGGTCGTGACTAATCCACTCTCGCTTTTTAAATTTCTCTTAAAATTATTAACACTTTTTTTCAATTGATGAATTTTCTCATTATACTTATTTATAATTATAACTTATATACTGATATACAATTTTCTAGTTGAATTCAAAAATTTTGTCTTTTTTGGCGTATCTCATTCCATTTACGAGAAACGTTTTATTAATTCCAATTTTGAGCATTAAAAAACAAAAGTTAGATATCTGAAGTCATCGAAACCCATAGATTCCGAATTATTATATTTTAGGCTGTTAACTATGAAATTAAACAAAAATCTACTTCTAAATTTTAATCCGAAAGCTTAACAAAGGACCCTTGAGTGTCGGTTACTCTATTGAGATAGCCTCTCTGCTTGTTATTTATGATCGAATTCTTATTTCAATTTCGGAAAGGATATTTTAAAGCCTTCAGACCATTTAAACGAGCTTCCTGGACCTTTAAAAATATCTACCTGAGTACCTGCGGAGAATTTCTTTGAGATTCTTTGACCTAAAGAATTTTTAGTATATACTCAAAGATTCTTTTCGGTAGGGAGGCCACGGCCTGCTGTCAATTCTGACTATTTTGATTTGATAGCTTTATTTGTTAAGGATTATGTGACAAAAAAAGTTATCCTGTTGTAATATTTGGTTTAAGAGTCAGTAGTATGTTGAAGGAAAACAGTGAGTGCAATTATTAACCCTGGCGGACCAAAGGACCCGAATGGAGCCTCTACAAAGTACCCGTAAAGATCCCATTGGGTCCCGATTCGGTTCCTTTTTAAAAAACTAAAAAAAAAAAAAAACGGCAAAATTAACTTTTAAATTGTTTAAATTCGGATTCTACGTTAAAATTCCCTATAGAAGGCCACGGAATATTCGCAATAGTTTTTTTTTTTGCAACGGTAAAAAGTTAAAAAAAAATAAGACGTATGACGCCTGTTGACTGCTACCCTTCAAACGGACCATCTGTAAGTGGCAGTCAACAGGCTTTATAGATCTTATATATTTTTTTAACTTTTTACCGCTGCAAAAAAAGTATTGCGATTGCTCCGTGAGTTTCCAATAGAAAATTTTACGTAGAATCCAAATTTCAAAAGTTTAGAAGTTGATCTTGCTGTTTTTTTTTAGTTTTTTAAAAAGGAACCGAATGGGGGCCCAATAGGGTCTTTGCTGGTACTTTGTAGAGGCTCCATTCGATTCCTTGGGTCCGCCAGGGAACACATTTTAAAATTGTACATATTTTTGAATTGTTCAGTAAACATGACTTCATTTAAGTACTTATTCAATGAATTCTTTATACATAACATAAATATATCTATTTTCGGTAGATTTTCTCTATTGGTTTTTAAGAAACCCTCCTTTGACATTTTTTAAAACAATATTTTGCGACTTCAATTTTCGATGTGCACATGAGGAGGTGAAATGCAAAAGCGCACAAGTCACATTATAAAGAATATTGAGTTAGGATTATGTTCTGGATCTTTCCCATCAATTATATCGCTTGGAATAGTCAAAATCGAGCTAAACATCACGTGAACATCACGTCCGCGATGGTTAGCTCGATTTTGACGATTCCAAGCGATATAATTGATGGGAAAAATCCAGAACATAATCCTAACTCAATATTTTCCATAATGTGACTTGTGCGCTTTTGCATTTCACCTCCTCACATAACCAAAAGAAAACATCGGCATAGAAAAGGATATTTGAGAATTGTATTTTATGGGCGTTTTTATAAATAGAATTTTATATATAATAATATCCATTTATAGGAAAAATATCTGACTTTGGAAACAACCCTATCGTTAAATTTTAAATAGCTTTACTTTCATTCTTTATTTACTATTCAAACAGTTAATTTCAGTACAACTCTTCAATAGCCCTCCTGAGAATCGACGTCCCGCCGCAGGTCCGTGTAACAGAGCTGCGCGGCGTGCGTGGGCACTCAGGCGTTAAGAAACAAAAGCGGTTTGGCTATAATGAGTTAGTTTCCACCCAACATCAGCCCCAAAATCGGCGCTATAGAAGAGTTTCACTGTATTTCAAATAATATTATTAACACAGGCCGACAAAATTTGTACCCAAAGACCGGACTATGTGACTCCGAATGATTTTGGTGTCCTAAACATGAGTCCTTTGTCATTCGAAACATGAAATCAGTTAAGCAACGGGTACTGCAGTGGGACCCCGGGCCGTTTCGAAATTGAACGGACTTCTCTTTTATTTCCACACGTTAAAAAAAGAGGAGCGTTCCATTTTCAACTTTCAAGTTTGAGCGCGTTCCTGGAGTCCCACTGTGCAACTATGAAGTCTTAAAGAATTCAAAAATTCAAAAAATTATTCAAAAATAAAATCTTAAAAGCACAAATTCAGCACTTGTAATCAAATGTATTTGGAAAAAGAGTAAAATGCAAAGTGTAATCGAATTGTGATTATGGTACTTACGTACTCAAATTTCACGAAATGTACTTTTTGAGTACAATTATACTGAAAACGGCAACACTGGTTCAAAGCGGTCTCTGGCGAGAGCGATCCTTCTCGCAGAATAAAAAAACTCAAGTGATATCATTAAAAATGTGTAACATTGCATATTCGTCTTTCCCACTTTAATGTAAATAAGTGTTATTTTTTATACATTTTTGTAATAATACCACTTATTTACATTTAAGTGAGAAAGATAAATGCAATCTTACAACTTTTTAATTATATCACTTGAACTTTTTAATTACGCGAGCATATCGCTCTAGCCAGAGGCTTCTCCTGACCTCAAAATCTCAATAAAAATTGCCATCGCCTTTTACATCAGCAGCGGAATTTGACAATGTAAATTGAAAAAATGCCATGCTTCACAGGAATATTACTTAATGTTAATGTTCGTATACATAAAAAAATAATAAATTATAACTAAAAATACTTCGTTGTTACACTAGCCTCAGTCAGAAGCAGAAAAGTACTACTGAAATGCTTGTACTTCACTTTCGCCACAAAATTAGCTTCATAAAATGTATAGGCATCAAAAATTTCATATGCTTTTACTTGTTTTGCGGTGTAAAATCTGTCAGATTGAATAAAATATTATGCAATATATCCAATATAGTGACCTCACGTTTGCACTAAAATCTATATATGTAAGAGTATACGGATTAAAGTTATCAATTTTTTAGATATATAGGGTCTTGACATTTCCCGCCAATTTTGCCAAATTATCAATCTGCATTTCTAAAAAACAAAAATAATGTTTAAAAACTCCGGCAATACATGCAAACTAGAGAGGGGCATACAGGCAATGTTATTCCATCAAAGGAAACAGCCATTTAAAACTGTCATGGCTTAGTGAGAATGCTCTATCAAAACGCGCCACGAACCAAGAAGTCTTTTCTATTCTTGTATCAATTTTGAATTACGTTGATGAAAACAGTTTTCCTGTTTAAAACAGATATTTTTCAAATAACATAAATGCCAATATAGCTTTACTCTTGCAATGTATATTAATATAGACTTATCAACAGATTTGTCTAATCGAGGAATCTTGTCCGCTCTTGCATCAAATTTGAATTATATGTTGATGAAAAATGTTTAACTATAAAAAACCGATTTTACAAATATTATAAATGTCTATAACTTTCTTATTCTTCAATCAAATGTATTCATATTATTGGTTCATCGATTCGTCTTGAATTAAGGTGACTTTTATATTCTTGTATGAACTTCGAATTGGCAATAAAAAAAGTTTTCCGTTTAAAACAGATTTTACAAATTACATAAATAACCACAAATTCCCTAGTCTTTAATAAAATGTATCAATAATATAGTCTAATCAATTATTTTCATGGAAAATAATTTTATATATTATTGCATCAACTTTAAATTAAGCAAATGAAAAAAGTTTTACTGAAAAAAAGTTTTGAAACTAATTTCAAGTGCTAAAAAAATGTAAATAATATTTTTAGAAATCCTTCGATCGGTTTCAAGATTTTGAAAGCTCTCCAAATTTCAACGGTTTATCTGCAAATATCTTCAGGTTATCGTATTCACACAAGCTTAATATCCACACACTGGACGACTGCTTAGAAATTGCATTAGGCATTTTTAAATTGAGGAACTTTAATTTAATAAATTAAAATTTGTTCGACACTGGTACCATTACAAAGATTCCTCGATGAGGGATCAAAAAGATTAAAGGCATATACAACAGAACTTTCGTTCAAACTCACAATTTCCAGTATTGTAAAGTGTCAAAAGTAGATTCCTGAACTACATAAAAAAAGAACAAACGTGGAAAATGTTCTTCATGAATTCTGTACCGAAACATTAGAAAATTCCATAGATTCATTGATTTTATGGCTCAGGATTGTTTCTTCTCCGCGGTAAAGAAAATAGCCTCTGAATGGAATTCCTTTCAACATGTACGGAAACCAAATAGTATCGTCTGGCCACATCTGATTAAACGGAACATCTGATAATTTGAACCATTTTGGTCGCATTTCTGAAGCACACAAAATTGATAAATTACAAATAATTGAATTAAAAAATAACTAAATAAAATTTGAAATATAGTTCTCTTAAAATAGTATTAATTACCATCTGTTTCGACTGTTTCTCCTTCGAAACTGAAAGTTTCAAAAACGTTAACTTCCAAAAGAATTGGGTTGCCTTCAAATTCAAAATCGAGGATTCCGATTTGCCGTAAATTTTTTGCACTTAGCCCACATTCCTCTTTTAATTCCCTATGCATAAAATAAAAAATACCAGCTTAAAAAAATTCTAGGTTAACTGTACTCGAATATAAGCATAAATAATATATAATATTTTAATAATAATAATAATTTATAATTATATTAATAAT
>NC_046663.1:113623418-113635798 GCF_010883055.1 Belonocnema kinseyi
TTATAATATTATATATATAATATTTTCATAAATCTGAATAAAATATAAAGAACATTTCGTCCTTTCCCTCCCAAATACAATATACATTTTTTCACCTTCCTAAAACATTTCAAATAATGACCACATAGTTCTATCATTTTGTATGAATTTTCTATTATACAGTTATCATCCTCATAATTTTATAAACTCTTATTATATTCCAATACGAACATTTTCAACATTTTAGTATGTCAAAGAAACATAAATAATTGTAAATATTTCACAGACTCTGAAAACGCCCTTGCTTCATTTTCTAGATTTTGTTAGAAAATACAGTTTTAAAGCTTGAGATGGAAAACTGGATACCTAATAAAGAACATTTTGTTTTCGTCGCCTCCCAGCACAAAATTTGGATAGATATATTTTCACATCTTTAATGTAAAGTTTCTATTGTTTCTATAATTTTATCAGAATTGTATATTTCAAATCATACCGCATAAATATCTTTGCGTTCATATCCTATCAAATTTCATTTTACCCTATTTGTAATTCTCATGTCTTCAAATATTATGTAAAAATCATCAAATTCCCTCATATGTTAGATTTTTTGCACAATTTTGGTAGATTAGTCAATCTCAGATAAAAAATTGCATTCTGTGTTGTCCGGTTAGCGTAAGTAAAGTACCTATTCGGGAAAAGTAAAAAGGTGTATTTATATAATAAAAAAAAAATTAGCAACAATTAACGTACCTATCTATATTATATTAATGAATTAATGAATAACTCTTTACTTATGAATAACCAATATGTGCATAAAATGTGTTTAAAATTCGCATATAATTTAATTTAATCTTTTTCACCGTACCCGTTAATAAGCGTAGAATAGAGAAAAATTAATATTTTCAGATTTCAGCGCAAAAGTGAAGATTATTCTATTATTTTGAATACGCGATTTTTCCATCTGTCTAAAATGTCACAGTAAGAATAAGATACTTCCTAAACTTATTCACTCCTCTTTCCATGGCTACCGCCACACAGTTTTCTATTCTCCCAAAGAGAACATGTTTTCAATATATTCAATTCCTTCTAATTGTACCGGTAACACACCTCGCAGAGATATTTTTCATTCCTCAGAGGTGGTCATATTTTGATTTTATATAATTCCTTCTAATAAGTTCACAAAATATGTGTAATAAGTTCCTTTAATTCCTTTATGCGGAATATAAATTCTGAAATATTAATTCTCACCAATTCAACTTTGCCTCTCTACAGTTAAAATTATTTAAATTCACACATTTGCATAGATTTCTTTGTTACATTTTTTAAGACGTTTAAATAAATGATTAAAATATCAATGAATATAAATTTGAATATTTTTCGAATTTACGAGTTATAAAAAGATTTAATAATGAAAAATAGGTTAAATAAATGCTTTCGTTAAATTTTACTAAGTCGATTGAGGGGAATAGGATTTGCACTTTTACTGTTCCCGTTGGGGGATTTTTAGACGGAGGAAAAATCGCGTATTCATAGGAATAAAAATTCTTAATTTTTCTGAATTCATCGCTTATTACCGGGTAGTGATCTTGATTATGTGCATTTCGAGCGCCGTAATGGAAAATTAAGAAATAAAATATAATTTTTTAGACAATTTGTTTCTTAATATTGCTAATGCTACCAAGTTAAATTCTGGTATCAAAATTAATTTATAGCGTCTAATAGGTAAGTTTTTAGTAAAAGCTTCAAAAATAATTTAAAAAACAGAAGGCTGAATTTACAACGATTTGGAAACAGTAATAATAGTCAGTCTACCATATTACAAGATATGTGTGCAGTGGTGGATCCAGGGGAGGTCTTTATAGGGTTCAACCCCCCCCCCCCCCCCGAAACTTTTGGCCTTTCGTATTAAAGGACGACGCCGGTAAGTTATGAATGGGAAATACATATATATTTTTTTGACCCCCCCACCCCGCTGAAATATTTTTCTGGGTCCGCCCCTGTATTTGTGAAATAACGTATTAAACACTTAACAGTAAAAAATATCAATAAAAACATAAAAATATTGGTACCGTAGAGCGCATTCGTAAATGTTCTCCTTGGGCTCCAATTTCCCTCCAAAACCGTTCCACTTCCCAGCTCCGAATCCTCTCAATTTAAAACCTAATAAAATTTCTGCCTCTTTTCTGACCATGATCAATGAAAATACTTTTTTCGATACCATTGTTAAAAATTGGTGCGTTATCAGTCAATTCATTAAGTAGTTATTGTTGTAATGAAGCAGTGATATCACAAAAAAAACAAATACGTCAATGCTCTAGAGAGTCTAGAGCCTAGAGTTGTCACATACCGAACTGCGGAAGAATATTGATGGGATTGTAAAGTTCTCTTAGAAATCTTACCGTCAATTACCATTAATTCAGACAAAACTGGTCATA
This sequence comes from Belonocnema kinseyi, assembly GCF_010883055.1. NCBI lineage: Eukaryota > Metazoa > Arthropoda > Insecta > Hymenoptera > Cynipidae > Belonocnema > Belonocnema kinseyi. The sequence goes on from NC_046663.1 coordinate 113,625,833, forward strand.
TTTCCATTTTTCATTTCCCGTTTGTTTTTTATCAGTGAAGCCAGTGAGAAATTTTTAAAACCGGGTATCTAACCTACAAATTGGAACAAACTCCAAAACCTGCAAAACGTTTCATTACGCAAACTATGGAGGAATTTTGCCCTTTGTGCATGAAACGAGGACTCAAAAAGAAAATGAAAGCTATTCAAATTAATCTAGAGGAAGCAGTTTGGATGTGTGAGTCTGAAAAGGTAAAATTAACAACTATTCGTCACTTCGATTAACCTAAATTTGCCTTTAGACAACGTAAAATAGGTTTCCTATTTACTTCATTTTATATTTAGAAGAACAGTAATATTTTTTCTAAATGTTTATTTTCATATGTATAATTGCTTGAATGTATATTACATGAATTAGATAAATCTGGATTTATCGAGAGCATACACTATTTCGATGTAAGTAAAATAATATAACGGGGTACCTATTACAATATTTTTGAATGACGGTATGTCATTATAACAATAAAAGACATTCGTTGTATGTGTCACAGATTAGAGAAGATTTTCATATTTAGCTTTGATCAAATGTAACTCTTGAAAAAATAAAAAAATCCTCGATTGTATTTATTTGTAGAAATACTAATACATTCAATTTTCTTCAGTGTATTTGGCCCATGGAATACAAAGAACTCGAGTACATTCCTCGAAAAATTGGTGAAAGTTGGTCCTGTTATTGGCACAACTACAAGCCAAAAAGATCAGAAGTGACAGAATCTCAATCTGGATGGCAATTCTTTGTTACTCCACCATATACCCCTAAAACAGTGGTATCGCCTGCTGCTTCTTCGGACACAAGTACTCACAGTAGTAATGGTATTAGTCGTCTGTACAATGCATATTCTAAGGAACCAGTAGATTCATGTTCTTCTAAAGATACCACAACCTCTAACAGTACAACGGATCATATCGAGGATACAGAAAAAAATAATATATTAGTATTAGAAAACAGTATTAGCGATTTGTTACCAACGCAGAATGATAATGACCTTATAGATGTCAATAATACTGCAGATTTAAATCAATTTACGTTAGATAGGCCAGAAATTAGTCCCTTGGAGTCAAAAAAGTTAGAAGCTGGTACGAGAGTAAATGTTCAAAGAAATTCAGATTCGGGTAGGGTGAGTGCTGGCCCTAAATCCCTCGATACGGGAGTTCCCATTATCGTTAAGATTGAGAAGGGAAACTTAGTTAGCATAAAAAGTATCAACAACAATCGACAACTACCTCGAAATGAATCAGTTTTAAAACCTAAACCCCAAGTAGCTTACGAAAGGGTAATATCTAATACGACTCTAACCAAACGAATCTCAAGCGAAAATCCGGTTCAAAATTCTAGTCCTCAGACTCCAGGTTTATTAAATAAAAAAGAAAATCTGCAGTCAAATAATTCTATTAAACATTATGATAAAATCAGTGACTCATCTTCTGTAGAAATTAGAACGGTAAACATCGAAGGTTTGCCACCCGTAATGTTGAGGTACGAAGTGCCTACGTTTCTGCAAGAAACAAATGGCGCAGAAATAAAAGAAAGGTTTGGCGAAAAATCAGAGCCAGAATTAGTAGTTAGTAAAAAGATTGAGGTGGAAAAAAGCATTCCACCTCTTTCCAAAAAGACTCTTATGGCAGGCAAAATGTATGAAAAGTTTAGTTTTAGTGAATTGCGGAAAGCTAAGAATATGCAGAAAAATAGTGCCGATAAAGTTCAAGTTTCGAATAGCAGCGAAAATGCTTTAAAAGTTAAAAAATCAGTTTTTGTCATAAAAGAGGTAAATTCCGATTTCGAAGCATATATATCGAAACCCTCTTTGGAAGTCCCGCCCAGTTCCATGGAACAAATCCTTCCCGAGACTACCGAATCAGTTATTGATACTTCTTATAATACCGAAAGTTTAGCATTAACCAATTCCAAAACTGTTGATAGAAATGCGTCTCTTGATTCTGATCATTCCAAGGATAATGTTATTAGTGATTTGGATTCGTTCCTAAACGACTATATTGAAGAAAATGAGGTTATAAACATGAATGAAAATATGTCTGGCCTTCCAAATGTTGACGATGACTGGTTGTCGTCGTTATTAACTTAGAATTTTTTTATATAGGTACTTCTTTCAAATTTTCTATTCATCGTTATTTATTTTAAAAAATAAATGTACAATTCGATTTATTAAGAAAACTAAATTTTTTTCCAAACTGAAATCGATTTTTTTCTATTCAATTTTCCTAATTTAATAATAATAGTTTAGTTTTCGAAACATTTTAAAATTCGAACATTTTGATGCAGGGTCAATTTTCATGTTTTTCACCGTTTTCGAGAAGTCTAAAAAATTATTTAATGTTCTGAAGATTTGTATACTCCTCGACAGACTGTACTAAGATTATGTAGCTAAGGTTGTTCTAAACAGAAAATATGAAAAATTACGACTGTTCTCTAAGCTCATAAAATTATAATTATCCATAAGGCTTTGTGGAAATTCGTAATTTTCTATTAAAAGAAAAAAAAGACCTGAAAAATACGATTGCATTGTGTTCTTTTTCCTGACATTTATCACCCTCTCCCCCTATGTAATACAATTTTTTATAGTAAGTGTACGTAAGTTTAAAATTGGTGTAACACTTGCCCCCCCCCCCCTCCCCTAATTGTGTTACGCATTTTTGTAATAAATTAATGTTTGGTTCTTTTAGAAATAGTTTCGGTATTCGTAACGTTGTTAAAAAGCAACTTTGACACTCGTTGGAAAATAATAGAAATTGGAGAATAAACTTTTCCTTTTTTTCAAATATAAAAAAGGTTTTTAATAACTCCTACTATGAATACACTGTACAATACTAGTATAATTTACACTAGGTAGTGATACAATTAAGGTCACGACTCAGCGACAATCCAGTCGAATTTGAAAGCTTTTCATTTTTAAAACTAACATATTTGGATCATTTCCCAATGGTATTAGTTTCAATAAGGGTATTAAAAAAAGTTTTTACATTCAGAAGATTTCAAACTTAAATGCTTTCAAATTAGTCAATTGAAAATATCAGACATGCAACCTAGAAATAAATCTAGATTGAACAACAGTTTAATCATATTCACTCATAATAATTCACGTTTTTGGTAATCTGTATAAATTTCCCGAAAGTATTAAATGGTGTTCTCTCACTTTCCTATCTAAGAACAGCTTCAAATCTGACAAACTACATTCCACAGTCCCTGATCCTTGCGAAGCAAACATCTTTAACATTTGATGAATCCTCTCAAGTGGCATTGAATCAAGATTGGTCAGCATTCCAACAATATAAGACCAAAAAACTTGCAACTCCCCTTCCCTCTGATCGCTCGTAGAGGCCATAGCACTCTCTCCCTCATCATCTTCAACTATCTCAGTCACGGAATGACTCTTCGAACTACTTTCTTCCTGAAGAGTGTAAGTGTCATTGGATGTCTCCTTCAAAACTCCATGTGTCACCCAAAATGCAATTTTCCTTCGAAGCACAGTAGTTGGTGCGTGAACAACTTCAGACAACTTCTCTAAAGTCCATTCGTGTTTCTCTTGAAAGTGTAAGATAATCGTTGCATGAATTGGAGTTACATTAAGATTCAATTTCCTGTCTTTCAGTTCAATTTCTACATTAACGTCCCCTAGATGAGGCTTCCAGCAGAGGGTTCTGTTTCCTTTTAGAGCCTCGAAGGCCTTGACATAACGACTTAACTGATTCTGAACTATTTTTGGTAATTCCAGTTTCCATTCTTCTTTAAATGGAGGCCAAAACTGAGCTGACAAAATCAAAGCTGATGTCGTAAAGTCTTCTTTCTCCAAACAGTAATTAGCATCCGATTGAATATTCCCATCAATTCGTTTCGAGTCGTAGACGTCCTTCAACATCACTTCGCAGTAGTGCAGCTGGTGTTCTCCAAATCTTCTCTTCAGCAGCTCTAAGTGTCTAATCTCTTTTTCAGTATGATATTTCATCTGAGAAAGTAGCCTATCCGCAAGCAGAGTTCTGTACTCGTTCACAAACAGATCCTGGCTACCATAAACACTGATCAACATCGATATTATGTCCGACATTTTCCGCTGGGTTGATCTAGCAGGATCAGCATCGACTGGATCTGGCATCCACTTTTCCCAGTTTTCAGTCTCCTCTTCTCCGGAAGCTTCATCTATCTGGTAAGACTCACCTTTAGCGAGTTCGTCAGCCAAATCACTGTCCGAATCTTCCACTAAACTGGTCACCACACATCGAACCGTGTCCTCCCGGCTTCTCAAATAAAATTTAATAGGCTCAGTTGTCGTTTCCAAAAGCACCCCTGTTGGATCCAATTGCCTGAGGACTTTAATCGCTGCGATATATGCAGTCAAAATATCCTGAGTGGTGACTCCAGGATGTAAAAGTCTAGTTTTGAAAGCTTCTTGCAAAGTGTCAATTAGGTTTTTACGTAAATCTGTTCTTATCAGACAAGTGCGGAGATCCAAGATCGCTGGAAGGGATGCAGGGTATTCTATTATTATATTGAACAGCTGTTCGATCCTAACTTTCGTATATGTTTCGTGCATAAAATGTTGGAGTTTCTGCTTGAAGGTCTCGATCGCGTCTATTGTTTTCTGGGGGATGACGGTTCTTTCGGAAGACCCAGAGTAGATTCTGACAAGCCAGCTCAAGACTACGGTTCCTAGCCAATCTTTTAGGGGAACTATCAAGGATGTGTCGAAGCTTCTGTTACAGGTGTGGCTCACGTAGTTCTTAATCCGGATGTTAATCAAAGATGTGAGGACGTTGCCCACAAGTCGTTCCAGTAATCCTAGCTCTAATAATTTTCTGTTCGTCTCATGGAACATGTAGATTATCACTTGGCACTGGCATCTTTCCTGGTCTTGGGCACAGCCACGACACTCAGTAGTGAAATTTTCGGAGATATCGATGTTTGTGTCGCTGTTGCAAAATACTTTGAAGGCTATCTTATAGAAATGTTCTATGATAATGTCGTGATGTAGAGGAATCTGACTGAACAGTGTGGCTCCAACTAGCATTTTGAATCGCTCTTTGATGTTCTTCTTGGTATTGTATCTGGGTTTGTCATATTTGATTATTTCTTCTAATTGGTTTAAGGGAGGTAGCACCGGATCGAAACTGGAATATAATTCATTGACCGCTCGCTGAAAAGCTTCGAACCCTTGCTTCTCGTTTGAAACAACTTTGAAATTAGTCCAGAACATTGGAGCTACTTCTTTCCGGATATACGTTTCTAGGTAGTGCATGATGACGTTTTCTACATGTTGCTCTAATTTGTGTAGCCTTATTCGCTCTATTCCGCAGGCAAGTTCGATTTCGGTTGAATCTTCATGGCGCTTTTCATTTAGGATGCGAATGACGTTTCGTATCCAGAAGAAAAGTTTCTCAGAACCCCAAAATGGGCCAGCCATTGTGTATTGTACCTATATTTAAAATTTCTCAATTGTAGTCTACTCTTATGTGGAGTACATTCGTTTTGAAAGTTCCATATTTGATTTTACCTAGAAAACAAAACAAGAAGTAATATCAATGAAAGTAAAAAAATCGATTTTTTCAATTATGAATACAAACTTTTTATAAAAATGGAAAATTTAAAGCAACAAATAAATGTTGCTTTCTCATAGAGGAAGGTTTGCAATGACCTAAATTTTCAAATATAATTTTTTGACACATTTCGATATAATTCGACGACAGGAGTTCAAAAAAACATTTTTTTAAAATATCCATGTACACCAGAACGACTATGTAAGATCGAATGATTTAATAATTCCAAGAACTGCTGGCCCACGCAGTTACACAATGGGTCGCCACCAGTTTACAATAGACTGTTTACGTTTCCACAGACTGATTTAATCACAAAAGGCCAATGCGAGGCAACCCACGAAACTTATTATATAGGCGTTCTTGTGTATATACATTTGATATTCCAAATATACAGTCCAACTCCGATAACTTTCCAATTTTGGGGCTGTAGGGGCGGAAAATTCCAGGAATTGTGGACTTATTGGATGCCCCCTCTAGCAGAACGATATTAGGGGCGAACATGACCGTTCTTGATTAATCAATAGCGACTCAGAAAGTTAAAAAAAAAAGTTACAGTTTTCATTGTAACTGAAGACACGGATTAACATTTTGGCGGGATCTCTGATTTTCGGTTCGACAGAAACATAAGCTTGAAAAATATTGAAAGTAATCATTTTTTCATAATTATAAATCCAAAATTCAAGACTAAGTCTCAAATTTTACCCTTTCTTTGATCGTTCTTTTACATTTTCTTCATAATGAGAAGATATTATTTTTATGATAAAACTGACTATTGCGGATTTCTTTAAATCTCAACGTTTTCGAGTCATCTGGATACCGGATAAATTGTGAAAGACTAATCGGATTAAAAGTTGAAATTTGGAATACGTGTTTAGGAAGCGAAAAAAGAAAGATCGAGTTCGTTCACCAGCTACTTTGGATAGAAATGCAAAAAGTAAAAGTATTCACAAAATTTTTGTTAATTTGGGCTAATTCAACCCTATCGATAGAAACCTCAGAGTATTCTCAGGCGAAATAGCCTGGTCGGTTTGAGACTATATGCAGGTTCGATTTGAATGATTTAGTCTCAGAGATAGTCAGAGAGATTTGGGTCCTTTTAGTGGTCATTTTAATAGTGATGCGACGGTAGCATAATGCTCCTTTTGTATTCGTACCAGGCGGGCAGAATTATTTACAGTAGTAGACCGCCGCTAACCCGACTCTCCCTTTTTAAATTTTTCTCGAGATTTTTCTTCAAATTATTACCGCTTTGTTTTTCATTGATAAATTTTCTCATTGTGCTTATTTACAATTAGAACTTATATACTAATATACAATTTTCTAGTTGAATTAAAAAATTTCTTTTTCTGGCGTATCTCATTCCATTTACGAGAAACGTTGTATTAATTCCAAATTTAAACCTTTAAAAAAAAGTTAATGTCTGAAATCATCGAAACCCGTAGATTCGAAATTATTATGTTTTAGGCTATTAACTATAAAATTAAAAAAATCTATTTCTAAATTTTAATCCAAAAGCTTAACAAAGGACCCTTGAGTGTTGGCTACTCTATTGATACATTCTTTCTGCTTGTTATTTATGATCAAATTCTTATTTCAATTTCAGCCTCTCTGCTTGTTATTTATGATTGTATTTTTATTTCAATTTTGAAAAGGACATTTTAAAGCCTTCAAAGCATTTAAACGAGCTACCTGGACCTTTAAATATATCTACCTGAGTGACTGCGGAGAATTTCTCAGAGCTTCTCAGAGCCTTGAAAATCTTTAGCATATACTCTGAGATTTCTATCGGTAGGGAAACTATGATATTGTAGACTCATGCTCATTTAGTGTAGAGGTAGCGCTATAATAAATAGTATAATAATATGCAGTTGAAGTCTAAAATGTATGCTCTGAGAATAACTACTAATGTCTTAAACGCACGCGGGGAACATACTATTTTTGTACGGACCACGAGCGTTCGTAGTAAGAATACGCTCATCAAATTTATTTATTTGACCTTCTCGACGCTTGGCCCCCTGACCATAATAGTATGGAGTTTTGGAGTTTCGAGTATGAGACCGGTCATGCGTTAAATCATACACTATTGTGTACATAAAAACATGTCAGCTGTAAACATGCATGAAGAAGCAGTAGGAGCGCAGTGATACTTTTCCATGGATATTATTTTGAATTTTCAGTAAGAATATTAGGCTATTAATGCTTGACATTCGTACTGCCTCAGCATGAATAGCTCAAGCACCAAATTCATGAATCTCTTAAACATAAAGCGTAAGTATGTTCTCTCGGTGTCGTACACAAAAATCCGAACAATTTATCCTCATGACTTTTTTGATAACAAAAAATTACCAGAATTAGTGAAGACAAGAAAAAAAGTTACTTTTTATGGCAGTACAAGATTATCATAACAACTTTTTGAATTTTTTGAAAAATAAAAAATTCCTATTTTTATCGGACAAAAAATAATGAATAACCAATAATTCGATTTTTCGTCCAAACCATGCAAGATTCGAAAACAGATGAATCAACAAAAGTTGCGTACCTAAAAAGTCTCTAAATTTTTTATTAATAACTTTTCTATGGGATAAGTAGTTTTTTTATTCGTAAGAAACATCATTAACAATTTTTTAAATTAAATTTTTGGACAAACGACACAAGCTACAAAAAAAAAATAATGATACAAAAGGTGTTGAACCAAAAAGAGCTACACATTTTTTATAAATTGGTTTTTTGATAGAAAACGTGATTTTTGCTTTATTCGTAGAAAAGAACATTCTAAATTAATAATTTAATTTTTGGAAAAACGACACAAATTATGAAAAAAATGGATTGACAAAAGTTGTTCATCCCAAAAAGTTCTACGAATTTGCTATAAATACTTGTTTGATAGGACGCGTAGTTTTTGTTTTAGTCGTAAAAAATGACATTAAAAATTAAAAATTGCATTTTTGGAAAGCAACACAGAGCATGAAAAAAAAATTAATAGACAAAAGTTGTTCATCCAAAAAGGACCTTCAAATTTTTTATTAATAATTTATAAATAAAAATTGATTACAGTTGTATGGAATGTTTTTTATTATGCAATTAAGTTACACAAAAAAGTGCTTGCACATCCAATTTTGTTTTGGTTCTTTCAGGAATGCCCTCGGTTATTTTCAACCCAAAAAGAAAATAATCAGAATGTAAGTTTCAAGGAAAATTTTTTTTTCGTCTTTAAATAAAAATATTCATTTTCCTCGAAAATAACACGAGACATTAAAATCTGAAACCTACAAAAATATGCACATTCCATGCGATACCTAATGATCTCGAGCAATAAATAAAGCGGAGTAAAATTGTTATTTTTTTTCTCTCTTAAAGTAAAAAAATTGAACTTTTCCCAATTGATATCTGGTGTCAAAAGTACTGAAAAATAAAATTCTCTTTTCGTATTTTGAAGATCTGAGATATCTCATTTAATTTGATAATTGATTGAATGAACTATTTAATTTTGAAAAGGGTAATTTCTTCAAGAAAAAAATACCAGCCCAGCAGTGGCCATCTACAAGAAACAAGAAACTATGAAATTTGGAGCCATGTCTAAATCGAAATTTTTATACGAATAGCCTAATGTTTTCAGTACTAGTAGACACTGGCTCGATTTTTATTATAAGAAATGATGATTTTGGTTCTTTTTTTTCTCATTATGAGCGTCATTATGTGACGTATACAAGAAACTATGAAATTTGTATACCTGTATATATATTTGAAAATACATGATATCATAAAACATCTTACCTCTATATTTAAAAATATTTTCATTAAACTGACTGTTAAACTGTAAATTTCCTTACAAATCCAAAAGAAACTCTTATTGTTCAGCTTAATCACAAAAGTTATTAAAAAGTATGTATCAAGCAAATACTACATAATACTGCCAATAATATTGTTCTAAAATAAGACTGTAACATTCATAGTTTAACATATATATAGTTTTGTTTGCAGAGTTTATATATTAAACTACCGGCATGAAACCGACGAGACACAACCAAATATAAATAACGAAGTGACACGGAAATCAAAACATAAATAAACATCTACTTTATGGTATTATAAGGTTACGTTTGCACTCTTGATTTTTGATAGGGTTGTGAGCAATGAAACGTTTCATTGTAACATTGAAAGTTTCACTTGAAACTTTCAAATGTTTCACAGTCAAAGTTTCATCGTTTCATGAAACATTGGGGGGAAAGGAGAGAACTTCCATATGCGCATGCGCGGAAATCAGAACAGGTTAGGTACTTGTGACTCGTATCATGCCGCTTCGCCGCAAGTTTAAACTTATTTTGAAACTAATATTAAAAATTATTGCTCTAAATACTTCAAAATGCCTCAGTCTATTAAT
>NC_046663.1:113635898-113661524 GCF_010883055.1 Belonocnema kinseyi
TTTCATTTACCAAAAAAGTTCTATGGTTCACAAAAAAATTTTGTTCAATGGAAAAAAGAGGTTGGTAATGTAGGAATCCCACTGTGTCGCATGCCCTTAATACATGTGCCGGGTTATGGGGCGGATTTACAAGCAGTAATCCCAACTTTGGCATGTTGAGCCGTGATCTAATAAATACATGGTCTAGCCACGCGCAAGTAAAAAAACAGCACCAATAAGGACCCACCGTTTAATTTCTCCATCTTGGATAAGTAAGGCGCAAACATAAGGGATTTGAAAATGTAAGAATATAAATTTCTTGTACTTTTGAGGTGTAGAAATATTTGAATCCCAATAAAATGTATTATAATAATGTTGAAGATCGCTAAAGGAAAATATAGATTAACTATTATTTTAGGTTATGTGTTACATAACCTCTTTCTGCGGACAAAAAGTGACATATTTGTGTCAAATAAAATGAAATTGAATTCAAGTGGGAAACATGGAAAATGATTGGTAATTTTATAGGACTGAGGAAAACCGGGAAATGACAGTGAATTTATTATTTGACCGGGAATTTTACAAAATTTGTAGAATAAAAATTTTGTCCAACTTTGATTTCAACGGTTTCTAAATAATCTCCTAAATTGAGATATTTATAAATTCTTATATCATTTAGTATAGAATGCTTCATTCGCAAATCTTTCACTTAAAAAATTTTCCATTTTAGACTTTTAATTTTTCAGCATATATTTTTATTCAAATAATTTTTACATACTGTTTTATAGGTTAAAAAATTTAAAATTAGAAGTTTTTTAAATCGAAGATCTTTTTATAAACAGCAGGTGGCCGCCGGACCTGGAAACCGAGAATTTTACGAATTTTCAGAAGAAAAATCTGTCCACGTTCGATTTTAACAGTTTTTAAAATAATTAAAGTGCAGTTTTGAGGATCTAAACAATTAAAAATTAAAAGCATTTGATGTTGAAAATTTTTGATAACAAACAGTTTTATTTTATCAACTGTAAATATAAATAAACGAAATATTTTGAAAATTGATCTGTATTCTAAGTGTAGAAATCTGAATAATAATTGATTTGACCAAACAATTCTAGATCCGTTCAAAATTTGAGAACTCCCAGATTGTAACTGTTTTAATCCGAGAGTCTTGATAAGAATTGAAATCAATATATCATTTATTCCGATAATTTTATTTTTAAATAAAAATTTTCATGATTTATCAATGATATATTTGTCATTCAGAGTTTCAGGTATTCTTTTATATAATTTTTTATATTAAACTTAATATATAAATTTATTAATTTGTTCAGATACTAAAAAATGTAAACGTGCGTTTTACTATCTTCAATTTAAAAATAAATCCATGATAATACAGTTATAATTAAAGGTTTTTATTGAATTTAAAATATTGTGAGTCTAAATTATTTCGTTTTTATCCCATTTAATTTGAAATTTCTTAATGTAGAAAAAGATTAAGTATTTAATATTTAGCAATATTTCACTGTTCATTTAAGACGAGTTAATTGAAACCTAATATTTAAAAGAAAACAATTTGAAACTGAATTTTTTTACATAGAAAGCTTTGAATCTTTAGATTTTCGAAGAACTTTTGATCTTTTAGCGTTACAATTTTAATTGTTCTATTTAAAAAGTGTTTAATTTATAAGTGAAATTTTTAAATTTTTATGCATAAATAAGCATTGAAGACTTATTTCTTGTAAACAAAATTTGAGTAATTTTCAGAGATATGAAGAAGTTGTAAAAAGATTCAAAATTAATTAAAAACTTGAAATTATTTCAAGTAATTTAAACGAAGTGTGTTGGCATTTTTTCAGAACTTCTTAAATATATTTTAACATTAATCGGAATTTTCCTACAATTTTTGAAAATTCAGCAAATTAAATAAAATTCTTAAAATCTTCCATGTTCTTCTTTGATAATTTTTTAAATCTCTTCAAATCTTCTTAAATACAAATTTCAGGAAAATTTCAAATTTTCAGGAATTTCTGAAAGTTAAAAAAATCCAATAATTCATTTTAAAATATATTTAAAAGTTCTAACAAAAAATTCAAAAATGATTTTGGATTTGGAAAAATTTAAACCCACTTCTAGATTTTTCAAGATTTTGGAATAATTTTCATTTCGCCAGTTACTCCCTCTTGCCTTTCCACTTTTTAGATATAATATGAAATCACATTGTATCAGATTAAAAATCTCTCTTGTTCTTAGCAGACTGTTCAAAATTACAATAAATGTTGGCAAACCCCTATAATATTGCATACATTTACACATACGTTTTATATGTAAATAGAGAAAGATGTCCAAATTGTACCATATGACAAATTATTGTCTAATTAATGTAAAAATAATAAGTCTTACTTTCAATCCAGATCAAATACAGATCTAACAAACTTTTCTGTAAAATTTACGGACCCGCGTAATTCTATTACAAACCTCTGTCATTTTTACATATATATTTCTGAAAGAATTGTCTACCTGAGAGTTTTTCATTCACTGGTAAACGGAGATATTTGAACTGAAATTCTCTATCTCAAATATCAAAAATTGTATATACTTTTAATCCTTCTCATTCAGTAATATTTACAAACTTACATTCTGGTCTGAATATAATTTATTTTCTTACCAATGTTCTAATATATCCATTGAAAGTTCTTTTTGAATTCATTCTTTTAATATTATCATAATATTTCTTCCTACATACTGATTTTCCTGTAACAGTTCGCCGTATAGTCTTACGCGTCAAACTCAAACTGCGCGGTCAAAGTAACAAAATGGAGGAATTAAGCGGTTGCGTGTCTTGAACGAAACAAGGCCCTCAAGTGGCTAGACCAAGTATTCATAAGATCATGTGTTGAGCTACTACGCTTGCCTGGCGCAGCGACTCTCATTGATCGCTGTTGGCGCGCGATTCAAACCAGGTATAATTAACAATTATTGAAATTAAAATAGATCATTATTATAAATTGTACATTGATATCAGAAATTACGTAATTTGTGATGTAAGGTTAGAAACAGATACAAATGCCCATATTTTGTAAATAATAGCATATTATCTTTCAATTCAAAAGATGAATTTATATTTCATTACCAAAGATTTTTGAAGAAAAAAGATATTTATTTAACGAGTCGTGTCTAAATCCAAATTTGTATATGAATAGCCTAATGTTTTCGGTACTAGTAGGCACTGGCTCGATTTTTATTATAAGCAATGGTGATTTTTGTTCTTTTTTCACATTATGAGCGACGTATCTGAATTAAAAAGAACTTTTCGATCTGAGCTGAAAACTTTATTTTCATGTATAAATATAGTATTAGTGTTTTCTTCAATGGAAATTTTTACATAAAATTATGCGAATGTTCATGAATATTATATTAAATGTTAGAAATATATTTATTAAAAAATTATTTGATAAAATATAAGTTACTCTTTAGAAAAAAAAACTATCAATTACAAAATGTACCCATTATTATTCTGTTCTCACCTTAAGACCATGTGACGAAAGGGTCACGTGACCGAACCTGGTCTTCAATTTTTCTTTCCTAACTTACGTCTAAACAAAATGAGGCATCGCTTTGAAAGTTTGGGAAATGAAAGAGGGGGTAATAAGGTCCATGTCTCTGCTTTGTTCCGGTGGAAATTTTGGAGAAAAAATGTTTTTTGAAGAAACACGAGTGGAAGTTTTCTTTTCAAACTTACGTCCACACGGTATGAGATATCGTGTTAAAAATTTGGCACGATAAATAGAAGGCATGCAAGAATATGTCTCTGGTCCTAAATAATTAGAATATTGAAAAAAAATTTTTTTAATACTATTTTGGAGAAATACCGACCGTGCTGTCGTCAAACCCTGCAAGCAATTTGCAATGTTGTCAATGGGCTAGTTATGAGGTTTATATTTATCAAAGTGGAGCAAAACGACAAAAATCGCTCACGAACATTATGCATAAATAATGAAAAAACTAATGTTTGCACTTGAAATGCAAATAAACATATTTATGTTTGATTTCGATGATGATGCAATGAGGGGGGAGGTCCGTCAACTTTTGGTGTCCCGCAAAAAACATGGCAGCGCCCACATGTTTATATTTTCATGCAAAGTTTGTCGACAAAAATGCTCGTGCGCAAAATAAAAATGGCACATCGTAAGATGGCGGCTCTCCCCACTCATGGAATTCTCCCCCCTCCCGTGGATTCAACCTCGCTCACCAAGTTACGATGGCATGCCTAGTCCCGTGTTTCCTATGTCCATGGTTAAATTCAAATTTCTGCTGTAAAACGTGTTCGTCGATAATCATTATTTGCATAAATAAACTTCTTTCTTTCTCTAACTCTTTGCAAGGCCACAAACGATCCTTTAATATTTATTAACATTTCCCGAACAAAATTTCCGTGTTATTTAAACTTTTATTTTTCAATATGGGTGAAAAAATATTGATCTTAGGGCTGACTTGATCAGCTGTTATACTCATCACATGGCCTTAAAGCCTCTTTTACACCTTCCGTCGGTTTTTCGACGACCGACCGATCGATCGAAATATCCAATCATACCTAGTTTTTCCATGTTCGGAAAATCTCGTGAAAAACTTTCCACTGGCGGGAAGTTTGAAATTTCAAATGAACTTGAAGCGCTAAAGTAAATATTTCTAATTCTGAAATGCACTTTAGTGTTATTGATATTAGTATTAATGGTTCATTCAATATAAATTATTTTTTAACGAAGAAAGCGGAGCTGCAAAACGGTTAAGAATTTGCATAGCAGTGCAATCCAATATAAATTCGCAAATGTCTCTAAAACAGTCGCAAATTGTAAGTGTCAAACATCGTGCATGATATTTTTAAATTAAATACTTATCTATTTAATAAAAAATCTTGCAGGTAAATAATGTTGCTATTATTAATGAAATTATTCAGAATATAAATAGTTGCATGTAACGTATGATCGGACATTGCTTGTATTATAGATTACATTATGCGTAACCATAAATATGTTATTATTATATTTGTGTACATAATTTTATGAAACAAGTCATGGATGCAAATGGTGTTTTTTCTTCCTCCGATGAAAGTTCCGACGAAGAATTATTGGCACTGTGACTCCTAAGACGGAGACGAAAAAAACGTGCAGAAAGAAGATTTCGGGTCCACCCTCTTTGGAAACGACGACTAGAACAAAGTAAAATGTCAACTTAAAGGCTTTTATTGCTTCCTCGTACAGAAATTGACCTATTATATTAATACACATTAATTAATAGTTGTATGATAATAATAAATTTTATTACACATTGTACGGAAGCTACCCAGTGGGCACCGGGACGTCCTGAAAACTTCTTTAGAATGTACCTCTATGTCATATGATATGACGTCTTTAAGGCATCCTTTGGATCTTTTCATGTCTTAAAAAGGTCCTCAGGACGCCTGCCGAAAGACGTATATAGGACAAGTTTAGGACTTGTGTGTCCACAGGGTATAATCATTTATAATATTTTTAATATTGTTTTTGTATTTATGTTTTCTAGGCGCTCATGACAATCTGTACACGGAAATGGTTGTGGTTGATTCGGATATGTTTAGAGCATATATACGAATGACCGTTGTCGAATACGAAAACCTCCTTCTGCAAGTGGGTTCGAAGTTGATAAGTGCTCCTACAAGACACGACCTCGTCACTCCGTCGCAGAAACTGATGACCACACTAAGTTATAGTAAATATACTAAAATTGTTGTCCGGTAACTTTTAATGAATTAATTTAAAATATATTTCTTTTTACAAAAGAAGAAATTTTGAAATTAACGAGTTTAATATTTACAAGTATTTTTTTTCAGACAGAAAAACTTCATGAGATTACATATTTTTAAAGTTCTTTTCATTTTCTAGGTTTCTTGCCACCGGAGAGAGTTTCGTGTCTCTGCGAGGTCAGTATCACATTGGTGTGGCCATAATTCATGGCTTCATTCCCAAAGTTCTAAAAGTCATTTGGGAGACACTGCAACCAACTGTGCTGAAAATGCCGAGCAATTCCAAGGATTGGCAAAAAGTTATCGACGTTTATTACAAAAAATGGCAGTTTCCTCATTGCTGGGGAGCTCTAGATGGAAAGAAAATTGTTATAGAGGCAATGCTTTAATTAAACTAACTAAATAAAAAGGAGAACATACGTTGAAACAGAATAAATTCACGATTGTTCATGCATATAGAAGAATTGCAAATTAAAAGTGCAACATCGTTGATGGTTTTAGTGGCTTGAATAATTAATTGAACTACATAATTTTGTTTGCGTAATTAAATCTCTTTTTTCACCAAATTATAAAGTTATACACATTATTTTTACATCAGAATTGTATCCAGGAAGTCCACTCATACCTCAAGTATGTGTGGCGGATGAGGCTTTTCCTTTGGGCCCTAATATGATGCGTCCATTTCCAGAACGATCAACTGGACGATTGCCGAATGATCAAAAGATCTTTAATTATAGACTGAGTAGAGTACGACGCGTCATTGAAAGCACCTTTGATAAGTTCGCAATACAGCTCTTTTAAAACCTCAAATGTATAGGAAATAAATAAAAATCTGTAATTACACCTATGAACTTAATTAAAAACTGCCATGATTTTTTATTCAATTTTTTAAGGGACGTTACATTTTTCCTACAAATAATTCGATACCTTTTTTTATAAATGAAATTAAGTATTTTACCCCGTCATATTCATAATCCATGCTGCATAGGCACCTGTAGTAGTAAAATTATGGCTATTTTTGGAACATTACATACCTGCCCTGCTATGCAAATTCTTAACCCTTTTGCAGCCCCGCTTTCTTCGTTAAAAATTAATATATATCAAATAAATCAATAATACGAATATTAATAACACTAAAGTGCATTTCAAGAATTGCTAGCATAGCCAGACGTACAACCCGGAGCTACACAATTTAATCCCATTATTTTGCACTATCAATTAGAAAAAACTCTGAACACAATAAATAATTTACTCGGCTACAAGTCCTTATAATTTAAACTGTCAATTTGACATATTTTTCTTAAATAAATCACTTTTAATAGGAAATTAACCGGTTTTGCCAATACAAAACAATGCAAAAGATGCAAAAAACAGACTTACCTGATCGGAGCCTCATCTATTAGATTTATTTGAACTACGATACTCCTTCGGATGCTAAGAGAACAGAAAAGTGGGGGCGATGCATGGGGCTGCTCACAACAACTGTTAAGAGGGGATTGATACTTTTGCGGGTAGAGAGGCACAGAGGGGTGGGTCAAGATTTTCGCTGACATCGCCGTCTACGTTTATCATGACCTACTAATAATTCTATCCCCACTCCGCCGCCACTTGCCGCATCTAGGTGTATAATATTTTTGATATTACGTCTTATCAGGTCGTATATATAAAAAATATTAAGTGCGTAAAAACAGATAAAAATATAAACGACAAAATAAATGAGCATTTATTTCTTTATACAAAAGTATAAATCAACCCGAAATTCTATTTTTAATGTTTACAAATGAATGCATATATCTTTTGCAATTTGCAACGTAATTGGTCGAAAACATTATTCCGCCAAGAGTCTCCAAACCAGTCCACCAATCGCCTTTGCACATTAGTCGTGTCCGGAAGAACTTGCACAGGAAAACAGACGACGACGACGCGAAGGACGCGAAGCCTCTCTGTCTTTTCGTAATCCGGCATTTCCGGATAGAAGCACAAGACGCTCGCTTCTCCAGAAATTCATATAAATTCAAGCGTTCTCCGATTCGCGTGGGTGTGAACTACTTTTCTCTGAGAGTACCGCCAAGTTGGTGAAAGAATTTCATTTGGTTGAGAAGAATTCAGCTTGCGGTGAGTAATATGGTTTCCTCTTTGCTTTGTGACTTATTTCTGCATACAAATTTGCTTACTTTTATGAAGTAGATTGATACCATTTTCTTATCGCTCGTATTGCGTCTAAGCGCATTTGCGATATCGGTTTTTTATTTAGAATCGTAACCTCTAAACTGGCAAATGCATAGGGAACAGTCAGATATTGAAATGATAAAATGAAACTAAAAATGGTCATCTATGCGCCAATTGAATTGTATTTCATCATGAATCGTAAATTGTGTAATTTCCAAGGGTATTCGTTTAAATTTCAATTATAAGATCGGCTTTCATTTTTCGAGATTTTTTGTTGGTAGATTATTACATTTTTGTATTTAGTTATGGTTTAGTGTAAATTATGAGAAACCCTCCAAGCATATCCGCTTGGTGGCATCATTGCGTCTAGCATCATTGCAAACGACGGATATCGTTTATAGTTTGTCATGGCTGAACATGTTCATACGTCCGGCTGTACGATTAGCTAAATCACTGGACTCAGCCGGTCGAAAGGTACTAGCGACGCGAGTAGACGTATAGATACCAGATAATACTTTTAATATTCGTCTGCCCCTTTAGACATAACCTCTGCACAGAATTAAGAGATTTTAATATATTTTGTATCTTGTGATTAATTAGAACTACAGCGGCATATTTAGGTTCCAGTTAAATTGTATATATTTGCTTTTAAAAATATTAATTAAAATTCCACACGTTTTTGAATAAACTTTTACTATCTGAAAAATATGACAGGGTAAAATTAATGACAGAGAGGCTCACTTTTATACTTTTCAAACGTTTTAAAAGCATTTCATTGGCTGGGTATTTTTGTGTCCCTTGTAAGAAGGTGTGCATTGTCATGTATCCAAATTATTTCAAATATGGCCAATATTTTAAAGCTTTTACATTTGTATTTGGATGCGATTAATGTTGCAAAATGGCGAAGGTGTCAGGAAAGGGGTTACACGGTGGGGGTGGTGGATAAAATTGTCGCCAATCTTGCAGTTGTTTGCCAAGACAACACCAGCTACTTTTCGGTAAAAGTTAATTAATATATTTTTGTAAAACTTTCACTATCATGTTATAGTCAAACTCATGATTAAAAATTTAACAGTTTTGTTAAACGTTAGTCGTTTTTGGTAGAGAATACGTCCTTTAGGATACGAGATTTATATTTTGGCAAAAAAAATCATCTGTTTTGGTTAAAAATTCAACTGCTTGGTTGGAAATTCACGTATTTGGTTTTAAATTAGTATTTTTTTATATAAAATTAATCTTCTGTACGGTGGACTGGGTGATATGTTTTTTGTTGTTGTGAAAGGTCAAGTTCAGAATTTGAAAATTAGTAGCTCTGTAATCAGGAATAGTTAGAGCACCTTCATTTGAAATTATAGTTTGATTAAGGGCATGTGATACTTACAGTTTCCCCGGATTTTTTTCCACAA
Source organism: Belonocnema kinseyi (assembly GCF_010883055.1). NCBI lineage: Eukaryota > Metazoa > Arthropoda > Insecta > Hymenoptera > Cynipidae > Belonocnema > Belonocnema kinseyi. The sequence continues at coordinate 113,645,232 of NC_046663.1, forward strand.
AAATGAAAATTTTTAAAAATTGAATTCGGAGATACTATAAAATATCGTAACGGGCGTCGCCGGACTATTTTTTGAGAGATAATAACAAAAAAATATATTGTGCTAAATAAAAATTTTATGCATATTCTTTATTTTGGGGTTACGTCGTTTTTCATTTCTGCCTTTCCGGTAATCTGGAAATTATTTATGAAATAAACTTTTTTGATTGCCTGCAAACAAGGTTAGTTCCGGGAGATTATTTACTATGTTTATTTGTAAGTCCAATTCGATGTTTAAACTATTTTTCAGTGCTTAAAGCTATTCTAGTGGAAATTCGGTTTAATTTTATAAACAAAATCAAATTTATCAATTTTTTTTCTTGGTGTTCCAGAAACAACATTTTTGTACAATCGCATCGGCGTCGGTAACACTGTGTGCTCTACCGAGTTAGATATGTTAGCGGCTATCGTCTGCTAGGTGTCGGGTGGGGATGCTGGCTATTTTTAATACATAATTGTCACTTCGCAAAAGTTTGTGGTATTGTTAAAGGAGCCCTAAAGAACATTTTGTATGGTGTTATTTATTGCTCGCGAATGTTCAAAACATTTATTTAACCATGGCAAAGTCGAAAGATACTACTTATCAAAAAATTGAATTACAACAAATGTATAGCGTAAACTACATTTCTCTAAGTTGCAAATATATTTTATGCATCCTAGATGTTTCTGTTGTCCATATATACTATTGATTTAAGGTGCCACGTTCTGGCTCGCAAGTTTGAGCGCGCCTATAACTCTGAGAATATTCTTTTTATCAAAAAAATTCAATAGGATAAATTTCTTTTATTTTCAATACTATAAATATCTGTACATAGAATTTTCAAATTCAGAAAAAAGTGGCCTCAAAAATTTTCAAATTGCGCTCACTTTTTGCATTTTTATCAAAAATTCCTGGTTAACAAACTCGTCCTTTCTTTTAGGACCTAAAAAGGGAGCCAAAGATGGATTTCGTCAGTTCATTTTTTCGAGAGTTAACGTGTTTACGGCCGGACAGACAGACGCCATCGTAAAACCCTGATTTTCGGATTCAGGGGGTCTCGAAACGCGGAGATTCGTTGAAAAACTATGATGTCAAATTTCGGACAATTCTAATACTTTCTCAATCATAAATTATGAGAATGTAAAAATATATACTTCAACATATGCGTAAAACCACGAGTTTTAGATCGTGCGAAGCGAGCTGCAAGTTTCTGTTTGTTGACCAGGCAGAAATATCGCGTGCGATACGGGAGGGAGAATTTTTTTCTCGCTCTTTTTTTGCAAATTTGTTCTGCAAACATCGCTCTCGACAAAAAACTCCTACTTCCCTCGCTAATTACACAATATACTATTATTTATCTTATAACCCAAAATTAAGTTTTATGTTTCCAAACAATTGCTTAGTACCTTGCTAATTTTTAATTCGTGTTTACATTTACAAGTTCCTATTGAACTTTTATCTATTTAAAAATCATGAATAATTAAGAAAAACATTATTTGCAGGAAACATGTATAATCGTGGTGTGAAGAGAGATGCTTTCGGTAATCGAAACTTCAACAACCAAAGAATGGGTGGCGGTGGTGGTGGCGGAAGTGGCGGAGGAAGGAGTGGAAACATGGGAGGGGGTATGGGTGGTGGAATGGGGGGTGGTAATATGGGAGGGGGTGTTAACCCTTGGGAAAGCGGAATGATGCCCGGAAGAGGAATTCTCCCAACTCCAAATAACAATCTCTCCTTGGCTTCTCCGCAAGCTCAACTCGCCATTGCCAGCAACCTTCTATCTAATATTTTACGGACTCAGCAAGAGTCTCAGCCACAGGTAACATTTGAAAACATTCTTCATTTACGATGGGTACATACCTCATAATTTCGGTCTGCAACAATTTCGTGATTACATATAATTGTAAGCCCAATTTAATCTCGCCATTAAAAAACCGGAGTTGGTGGATTTTTGGAGACCGAGGAAAATCAGGAATTTTGTTAAGGGAGGTCATGTAATGAGTAAATGTCAGATTTTTGAAATGTATAAGGGTCTGTCTAAAAGTCATAAAAATCAATTAATCGTACGCTTCACTGATTAATTTATCATTGTTAATTTTGAAGCAATTTAACTAAAGTCACGATGTACTCTCGCCCATACCAACAGTAGCTGAGTCACAGACTATTTTGGCGTTAAATTTGAATGACTCGTCACGCAGTCACTCTACTATTTATCAAAAAGTTGCCACCCTTTTCCACCGAAAATGCATTAACGTTGGGCCTCTGTACTATTACTTCGTTATGCAATGAGAAACGTGATTCACCAAGCAACAAGATTTTTATCAACTGGTTATTAATATGCAGGAGCCTGAAGTTAAAATTGATTTTTTGAAAAAAACGCCACTCTAAAAAAAATTTCGAATAAAGACAAAAGCTTTTTTATATTCTTTAAAATCACGTGGAAGAAAAATTTGGAATGGAAATATTTTCTGGTTCAAGTTGTGATTTTTACGCCCGAGAGTAACGCGTAGAACTTACACAGCGCCCGGGCAGGAATACTGTCAGGTTTCACGTGTCTCTAAACTTAAATTTACTATATTAAATATATTGGCAATATTAATTATACTAGGAGTCATCTCTGCAGGTAAGGTTTTACTTTTGCTTACTTGCTCTGTTTTCGGTAACTTTTCGGGCAAAAATCAATTTTTTCTTTTAAGCAATACTATTTAAGGACCGAATGAGTTCCAACTTTGGCCGGAATCACTGCGGATACGATACTGGGTACTTTAAGGCCATGTGAACGTAACTTAACATAGCATTTTCATATTTTTTTAAATCCAACTTATGTTCACACGAATTTGGATTTGAAAAAAATGTAAACAACAATTTCTAGGTTACGCTTACATGATCTTAAAGCACAGTATTCCTTCAGACGAAGAAAAATAGATTTTTCTCGGAAAAAGAAAGATAGGTTACCAAATAATGACCACATAAGCAAAAGTAAGACCTTATCTGTAGATGTAATTCACAGTATATTGTTAGTGATTATTTTATATATGATTAAAAATTAAACTGAAAAAATGCTTTCATAGTCTTCAAGTATAAAAAGAGCTTTCCAAAACACTAATAAAATGTCAATAGGATTATGCTAAAAGAAGTTACACCAATGTAAAGATGAAAAGGGGTGTGTGTGTGTGTGTGTGTGTGTCTTAAAATAAAAAATCGTCTGATTGGGCCAAAAATTTGACCAATTCTAATTGGAACACATTATCTCATTCCATTATATTTCTCGCAGATTTAGTGAAACGTGTCCACGTGGATTCTAGGCGGTCCCCGGCCCCGCTCGTGGACCATCGTGATTCCCCTTGCCTTCCACATGAAATTTCGCTTTCGATCAGATTATTTTTTGGGCTGCTTTATGCATGATTCGGGATGCCTCGCACATGTAGTTGTCCTCTTTGTCTGAAATCTTTGCCTTTTCGATTTTTACATTCTCATTCATAAGAGTGTAATGTAATCATCCAAATTTTCCAACTATGGCTTTTAATGGATCTTTAGGTTTCGGCAGTCACAGAATGCGAATATCATAAAATTTCATCGGTGACCGTGTGTCTGTCTGTATGTGTGGTTACCTCAATGTTGTAGCCACGCTAACTTTTGAAGAATTTGTCCATTCAAGTCAGCCTTTGATACACTTCTTAAGTTTCCCATGATGAAGGCTAAGTTCGTTAAGCACATATTTCCAACCGAAATTAAAAAATGTGGAGCCTTTTCAAAATTTTTTTTTCAAATTTGAAATTTTTTGTTAGTTTCTTATAGATAGGTAGAAGACTTGCAAATTATCTTAATGAAATTTTTTAATTCGATAAAACCTCAAAAAGTTATATGCTTTTCAACATTTTCAAAATTTCCTAAAAAGTGAAAAACAAATTATTTAATAGGTTAGGAAATATCAATCCAAATTTTTACTAGATGTAAAATAAATGTTTTTCGAAACTATTATCATGAAATTTTTTAATTAGACAAGATTTCCAAAAAGTTGAATCATTTTCAAAAATATACAATTATGATTTTGTAAGAGATCCATAAGTTTAAAACGTTATTTTTAGTTTATTTTAAAAAGATTTACAAATTATTTTGATGAAGTTTTTGAAGTGGACACGTATTATCGAGCGCGAAGGGCGAGTTTCGTAATGAGAATGTAATCGTCAAAGCCGTAGGTGCTTTGAGAACTCTCTTTAAAATCAAATCGAAAAAAATTTAGTTACAATTTATGGCTGTAGTTCCTCAGAAGTTTAAATCACAATTTTCGATTTTAGTTATAGTATTCACAATATTTGAAAAAATTTAATTAAAGTGTACGCATTAAACGTACGAAAACGAGCGCGAGAGCGTACCCGCGCCCCCTGAGCGCTCTCAAACGATATTTGTTTTCTTTGCTCGCCTCTTTTGCTGTTCCTTATTTTGCCATTGAAGATTTCGTATGCGAGAGGTAAGGGGAATCACACAGAAAGCATCTCAAAAACTCATTTTCTAACCGAATGCAAGATTAAATGTAAGCGGCCCTGGTTATTCAAACGGGAAATCGTAATTTCCCCCAGGGCGACCTGCCTACCCTTCCCCTTCCAGTGTCCAACGACCCTACCCCTCACTGGATTCGAAGTTGCTCCAGGCCCTCGATGCTGCGTCCTCCGTGGAGATAATCCCTTTGTCTTCCAACCTATATCTATTCGTATTTGAAAAATATCACTATGGCGAAGAAAAACTTTTGTTTATAAAAAATTAGGTTAAGTCCAATCAAATAAGGTATCAGTACGATATTTGAGCTTTTTATGTATGAAAAATTATAAAATTTTCCACTTTTGGTCCACTTTTAAGTTGATGTAGATTTAATAATTAATTCAAGTTAAAAAACGTAAGAGCCTGCTCAAGTTATTATTATTATTATTATTTATAACAATATTCTCTTAGAAGGATTCTAATAAGTTGCATTTTTTTCTGGAATTTTCCACTTATGGTCCACTTTGAAGTTAGAGTGGATTCATGATTATTTAAAGGTATTAAAGTAAGTGTTGTAAGTAGGATGTAAATTAATTCTGAAAGAAGTGCTAGTTTATTCAACAGAATTCGTATACAAGTATTTGTTTGGAATAAGTATACACCAATTGTCAAATTGTGAACTGTATAGAAAGTATAGGTTTTCCTTTCATTCATGTACCGAAAAGTAGTGTTGGAATTATAAATGTTTTGCTGTCGAGTTGCGTTGTCCCATTTAAAACACTCATAAGTTTCATTTAGTTACTAGTTGTAACTAAATTTACTTAGATGGAGGAAATAGCTATTTCAAATGCTTTATTATTTGTTGGTTACTAAATTCTTAGTTAGGTTGACAACTTCAAACGTTTAAGTTAACTAAGAAAAAATACATTGGGGCCTTGGGGAACTAAGATGATGAATTGGAATAACTTTTCATTACTTCTCTGTTGCATTAACTAAAGAATTAGTTACTTCAACTATTATTATTTAATCTGAATTATAAACAAAAATAAAAACAATGATTCCAATTTGTCATCTGAATTCCCTAAGGCCAATAAGGGGCGAAAGACAATTGCACGAACGCGAAGTCAGCTGCCCGAGCGAAGCGAGGGTAGTAAATATCACACGAGTGAAATTGTTGCCTCGTCCCGAGTTGTGCATACATTTTTTCATACAAAATATATTGAAAATTTGACTTGAGATTTCTGAAACTTCTTTGCGTCTCATCAAAGGTGAATATGTAGGTGTTTGTGAATATGTAGGCAATGACAAATAGAGGTTAGAATGACACGCTGGAAAGTAATTAAATAGTATATTGCGTATCAGGTGGGTGAAGGGGGGGGGGTCCCAGGGTGAAACCCTGGTAGGGATGAAGGGGGCGAAGTCCCCGCCGGGAAGTTCGGGGGACGGAGCATCCCGTTATAAGAAAATATCAATCCTGATTTAAATAAAAGAATGAACACCTCCGTATTTGCAATAAGAAGTAAAAGAAATTGTTTTCAACTTTATCGATAAGCTTCACAGAACAAAGTACCGACATTTTCGTTGATTGTTCGCCAATTAAGACGTAATATCGATGATATTATAAGCAGTTATTGATTTTTCTGTTCGCTCTGCTCTAACGCAAGCGCAATGGGGAAGTTGCAAGCTGCTCTAGTCAAAGTTCCGCGAAAATTTGAATTGGATAAATGAAAAATTGCTCTTTCTAATACAAATTAATAATAAAAGTTTCTAGGATAGTGACAAAACAAGTTAAAAGTTCAAGTTATTTATTTTGACAACTGCAGTTAAAATAGAATGTATATACTTTCGATGCCGGTTACGGCGTAAAGTGACTTTCGCAGTCGCCTGTTTCAACTTTCTAGTCTAAGGTTAAAAACACGACTTTCGACCCGCTACGGGGGCATCGAAAGTCAACTTTTTGATATATGTGTTATGAAATAACTATTTCCTCCATCTGAGTAAATTTAGTTTCAGCTAGTCAACCAAATGAAACTTAGAGTAAATTACAAAACGCAATTCGACCGCAAAATACTCATAACTCTTATCACTACTTTTTGCGACATGAATGAAAGGGAAACCTATCCTTTCTGTACAGTACACAGTTCGACAATTTGTGTTTACTTATTCCAAACAAATACTTGTATACGAATTCTGTTGAATTAACTAGCACTTCTTTCAGAATTAAATGTTATAAATAATAATAACTTGTTCAAACACTTACGTTTCTTAACTTGAATTAATTATTAAATCTACTCCAACTTAAATGTGGACCAAAAGTGGAAAATTTTATAATTTTGCATACCTAAAATGTTCAAATGTCGTATTGATACCTTATTAGATTGGACTTAACCTAATTTTTTATAAACAAATGTTTTTCTTCGTCATAGTGATATTTTTCAAATACGAATAGATATAGGTTGGAAGACAAAGGGATTATCTCCACAGGGGATGTAGCATCGAGGGCCTGGAGAAACTTCGAATCCAGTGAGGGGTAGGGTCATTGCACACTGGAAGGGGAAGGGTACACAGGTAGCCGAGGAGGAAAAGGCGATCCCTGTGCTATCGTGGGATCTGCTTACTTATCGTTCCATTACTTAAAGACGAATTAATTTTCCACTCTGAAAATTGGGGGTGGGGGGCTTGCAGGAAAAAATAACAGCTTTCTTTCTAAACTATTTTCAAGCAAAAAGAGTAGAAATTAAAATAGAAAAAATATTTCTGATCTTTAAAAATTAAAGTGAAATTGTAATGTTTTTCAAAAACAGTTATGAGTCAAATAAGGCTTTCCAACAAAAACCCAAAAATTGTATCCAATCCACTTTAATAAATATTTGTCGAAATGAATTAATTTTGTGCGTGCAAAATACCATTCCATAGGATCATTAATAAGGACCTGGATACAATAAGGGGACGAGCGCCCGAAAAAGCGTAAAAGTATTGTCCAATCGTCTTGAGGTATCAAAATTTTAAAGTTCAAAAAATTAAATAAAAAAAATGGGCTTGTAGATAGTGCTAAGACGGAACTTTTCTCTATTTATAATTTTTCTTTCCGGTGTATATTTTTAATAATAAAATTGAAAAAGGGGTGAAAAAAATTTCATCAAATTTAATTATATTTTAAAACATAATTGTCTCCAATCAGACAAATATTATTGAAACTGTTTGAAATTTGGTATACATACACTTTATACCGTAGCGATGCCTACAAAATAAAGAAAAAGTTAAGAATGCCAATCGCTTAATAATAATTAATTGCAAATGGATTCCTGGCCGTAAGCAAGTTTTTCCAGTTTTGGCGAAGAAAATTATCGAGTGAACTTTTAGAGTTGAAACAGTTTCCAGTGCGACATTTATTTCTTACTATTGGAGGAGGATTTCTGGAAGTTTTTAGATTGATTCATTAAAAATTGACAGAAATATCCATTTTGTAAGAAAAACACGCGACACCGTCTACAATTCCTCAACAATTCTCAATGTTAGTATTCTTGCCTGTATACTCTCCTATAAAGTCTTTTCGAAATTCAAAAAAGCCTAATCTTTTCCCCAATGAATAGAAAATCGACTGCTGTATATTTTTGATCATTAAGTAGTTTTCAGTGAATTAGCAAATAACTAAAAATATGAAAATTTGTGCTTCGCGAGTTGTTTATTCCTCAAGTTGTAAAATACATGTTTGCAACTATTATCATTTCTGATCATTTATCATTCATTTTTTAAAACTTTAACACAGGAACGTTAAAATTAGAAATCATCTTTATTATTTCTAAACCCTTTCATGCTATATCAGACAATCACCCAAACATTCAAAAACATTATTTAGATTATAATTGTGAAAAAGTGCAGCACAGTAATACTTAATTAAAGTTTCACAAAAAGTAATTGTTTAAAAAGTTTTTTATTATTTTAAACATTACTTTCTTTTAAAAAATGTTTACTATGAATTGCAAAATAGACCTATTTATAAATATCTAATTATATATATTTTAAGAAATAGTCAAATCTATGATAAGTAATAATCTGGAAAAAAAGTGATTATATTTGTGGTGTAGCATGAAAGAGTTTAGAAATAATAAAGATAGTCTCTAATTTTAATGAATGAAGAACTTGCGAAGCACAAATTTGCATAATTTCAGTTATTTGCTAATTCATTGAAAACTACGAAATGTCCAAAAATATAAAGCAATCAATTTTCTATTAATTGGGGGAAAGAGCAGGCTTTTAATTTTTCGAAAGACCCAGTCCTTTATAGGAAAGTGTACAGGCGAGAGTACTAACGTTGCGAAGCGCTTGAATCTGCTAACGATGGAATTGTAGACGGCGTCGCGTGTTTTCTTACAAACTGGATGTTTCCGTCAATTTTCAAGGAGTCGATCTAAAAAAGTTTCGAAATTGTCTTCCAATAGTAAGAAACAAATATGTCACTGTAAGTTGTTTCAACTCTAAAGTTCACTCGATAATTTTCTTCGCTGAAGCTAAAAACAAACGTACTTACCATCAGGTCTCCATTTACAATTAATTATTAATAAACAATTGACATTTTAAACTTTTTCTTTATTTTGTAGGCATCGCTAGGGTACAGTGTATATGTATACCAAATTTCAAACAGTTTCAATAATATTTGTCTGAGTGGAGACTATTTATGTTTTTAAATATAACTAAGTTTAACGAATTTTTCTTACTTCTTTCTCAATTTTATTATCAAAAACATACATCGGGAAGAAAAACTTTAAATAGAAAAAAGTTCCGTCTTGACATTATCCGCAAGCTCATATATTTTTTTAATTTAATTTTTTGAACTTTAAAATTTGGATACCACGACGTTTTGGACAATAAACTTACGCGTTTTCGAGCGCTCATCCCCTTATTGTATCCGGACCCTCAATTGGCCCAATTTTCCGTATGTAGTATCATGAGAGTCTCAAAAAATAAGTAATCTTTTCAAAATATTTTCCAGCTATTCTTATTATTCCAAGTGTCGCATGTTCCTCCTTAATTCTTAGTTTAAATAGAAATACTTATCAAATGTATGTGGAATTAAGTAATTTTAAATTGAATCCTTATAAACTAGAAAATATTGTTTCAAATCGGCAGGGAAAATAGAGTAATGGAAACGTTCAAAATAATTGTACAATTTTCTATATAAACTGAAACATAGTTCAATAATAAAACTGAAAGTGTTCAACATTGAATAATCCTCTATTTATGACAGTCTCATCGCTCAATCTTTTAAAAATAATTTTCAAAAAACTGTTAATAATTTAATTATTTACAGTGTTTCTGTTTTAGTTTGTTGAAATTTGTCGTAAATGTAAATTTTTGGTATTTTGAATAAACTCAGACTTGAAGAGGTTTGTGTACAAATTGTTTGTCTTTATGGCGTTTACTTTGGAGCTCTACAATTAAAAACATTTTTCATTTAGTGTTTGTATGATTTTAAAAACTGCAAAAGTTTACAGTATTAAACGTTTAAGTTCTTAATTGTTTAATTTTAAACGCTTTGATGATGCAGAAGTTATATACCCTCTCTTTTGTATAATATAAATTTTTCAGACTAATTTAATTTCAAGTAGTGTAATTATTTCAATTAGAATTTTGTTCTATCAACCGTTTTTCCATTTTGAATAATGTACAAGGAAGCGATGGATTTTTAAAAGACTTTATTGAAAAACTGGGAAAGGTGACAACATTTCACTAAAATTTGTTTAGAAGAATAATTTTACTCAAAAGGTGCCGTCACTGTTGAGCCTGGGAAACAACTACAGTGGTCCAGGACAAAATTACAACAATCAACAAAGCTATCAACAAGGACGATACAATGATCGTCCAGTGCGTCAAAACATGAAAAACCAACGACCACAGCCGTATAACAAGGTATGCCTTAAAGTAAACCAAAAAATCGTAATGTTTAAACAAGCACATTTTTGTAAAATCGCCGATGGGCAAAACTTGAATCCACAAGCTTCGGTACATGGTAATCACTAATCAGATTCTGCAGCATGTTAGTTGTCTTATATACACTTGGAAAATTAAAGTCCGTCTTCAGTTGTCCAAAATTCGACCGAGCAGTTTTATACTTTTTCTTCAGTGAGAATATTCCAACTCAAAAACACTTGACGAAATCTATCTATTTTTCGTTTGCGGCAAAACAGATTTTATACTGGTTTCTACAAGATTTTGGTCATCCTGTGCCGGTGAACTTGAGAAATTGAATTCTTTAATCATCGTTCGTCGTTCGATTGCACGAGCGGACTACACTGCGGTAAATTACTGATTTTCCAAAGTTGTGCGCTCGTCGTTCGAAGAATAGAATTCTAATGTAACTTTTGAGTCGATTCAAATAACATAATTTACCTTTAGCAGATATTATGATACATAAATGTACAATAAGTTTAGAAACATCGAGATTTTTTCTCGTAATGAAGTTGGAAATAATTTTTCTGTTTTAAAAGAAAAAAAGTATTGGACGAATATTCCCTTTGTCACAAAAACTTTTACGAGCGATCTACAGCGCTGGTGAAATAATTCCGGGGGTGGGGGGATATAAATACTTTATATATTTTTTGTCGTACCGATCTCTGTACCCAGCTATGAGACATAAGACATTTACAAGAAACTTTCTCGTAAGGAAAGCAGCTTTTTCAATTTCGACCACTGCTCTCTAGAATTGTAACGTCTCTGCACCTGGAAAAGAATTTATTTCACACCTTCCTCCCTTCCTTTTTGGCAATACAACAAAGTCTGCTCTCAATCCCCTGAACTTTAACTCTCTGTGACTCTACGAGAATCATATTTCAATTCGAGGAGAATCACAGCTTATCTTCGATAATTTTCTCATGACGTTGGTCATTTTGACCTACTTAATTAGATGGGCAATAATCGAGCCCGTGACGGAGCCACTTCTGGGCGACGCGGCCCATCCGCACAACACTCTCGTGCATCCGGCAACCAACGTATCAATGGCAGCCAAAATCAACATCGCAACGATAAATCTTCTAAAGCAAATGCTGCCTCTAAAAATCAGGGCGCCAAAAAGGAACAGCAGGGAGATAAGAGCAATAAGGCCTCTGATAAGACAAAAGAAAAGGCAGAAACATCTGTCGCCGAAAGGTAAGCTCCTGGTTGATTGCGCATAGCTTCTTCAAACTTGAGTAAGTCTCGATTCTCTCGACCATCCGTGAGACGATCTCAATTTTTTATTGTTAAACATGATACAAATACGAGGCTCCCTTAATTAGATACAACAAGCGCACGTCGACAGACGTAGCTTTGAAACAAGACGCCTACCGAACGCTTTTGCTTGGTTCGTTTCAGCTATTTTTCATAGTCACTCAAAAGACTTTCCAATTTTCAGAACTTTCACTATATCGTTTCCCTTTTTAAAAAACAAACTTTCTTAAAGCAAACGTTTTTAATTATCTGAATCCCCAGTAACTTCAGTTTTCGGTTCTTTGAAATTTATGTATTGCGCTTTCTTTTCGCAATTTTAAGAACAGATATGATTTGGATTAACGACATTTCCTCGTTTTTACTAACACAAGGATCTATCATTTTCTTTCAATGTTTGTCAAATTTTTTTTTTTAACTGCATCGATGAAATCGCGCTATGGAAGCGAAGATTAATATGAGTTTTCAGCCTAAATGTGAAATTTAATTCTTCATTTCTTAATCTGGCATTTGTAACTTTCTAATAACTTTGTCTCTTTTTCATGAGAGGATAATGTCGATTTTTGGAAAATAATTCGGTGGACATTTAACAGTTAGGATGCTATTTCTATTTCAGCCTCATGGATCCCATTTCAGAAATATTGTGTGAATTTCTTTCAATCCTTTTGTTTTGTTATTTTTAAGCCTTTTTTTCCTTGTGACTACTCTAATGTTATTTGGTATCTAAATACGGAAAGTGATCATTAAAAAGGGGTTTGAAAAAAAATAATAGCGTATGCATAATATTTGTTGTTTGAAATGTGAAATCTTAAATTAGTTTCTTTCAAATTTGAATACTTATGACTTTAAAATATTCCAAATTTTTTACTTAAAAACTTTGAAATCTAGAAAGTCATTAATATAGTAAATTACAACGCACCGCTTAACCCAATTTTACGGTAATCACCATCTGTTGCAATATCGGTTGAAATTAATCCTTGTACATGGAAATTAAGAATTATATCCTCGGATTTTTTAATTATAATGAATTCAATTTGATGATATGTATCTATGTACAGTAAACATTAAATAAAGCACAAATTTAGTTATTTTTAGTTGATTTTGTATAGTATTATCTCGGTTGCTACGCTTACTTTATTATCAATTCAAAAACACTCAACAATTTACAAGGTCAATATTTACTATTGAATTGTTCAATTTGAAAGCATTGTCTAATTTGAAAAATATTTTATAATTAATTCATAATGTTCAGAGAGATAACAATTTGCTTTGTTAACGTAGAAAATTGTTAATAAGCGTGGCAATCCAGGATTAGTTTTCAAGCACGAAATTTATACATATGAAGAAAATAGTTTTTGTGCTGGATGAAATAATTTAACTTTTAAACTAGTCAAGACAACGAGGAGTCTGCTGAAAATAAGAAGCGTGATTGGAATGAAGAACGAAAAGAAGGTGACTCAGCTGTAAAATCTGAAGAAAGCCAAGATGAAGCCAAGGAAGCTGATGCTAAATCAGATTCAAAGGAAAATAAGGAGAATAAAGACGACGAGAATAAAGATGGAGAGAACAAGGACTATGAGGATAAGAAGGATGCCAGTGGAAAACCTCCTGTTAAGAAATCAGAAGCTAGACACGCAGAAAGTCGATACGCAGATGTTCCTATGAGCCACATGTTCTGTCATGTTTGCAATAAGCACATGTGGGATGGATCGGTAACTACTGTTTTTTATCATCAAACAAAGCAGTATTGTGGTATTAAGATTACTAATTTTCCAAACTAATTGTTTGTAGTCATTTGAAAATCATCTTCGTGGACGTGCTCACAAGCTAATGATGGAGAAACTCGATGAATCTTACAAACTAAAAGTAGATTTGATGAGACATGATTTGAGAGTCACAGAGGAGCAACGTGAGCTTAGCTTGACTAACTCGAAGCGTCGAGGAAGAAAGGTAAGAAAAGTTTAATATATTTTAGAATTTGTTTATATTGAATTTATTTGGAATGGCCACTACATGTTAGTTATAACAAACATAAAATGATTGGTTGATTCCTCATATTTTCGTATGGCACTAAAACTGGAAATATGGATTTTCATTTCGTGTGTTTCAGGTTGGAATTGATTTAAACGTTCGAGAATATTGCACCATGTGTGACTTAAATTTCTACGGCACATTATCGAGTCATCGTAAGAGCGAGAAACATCAGCAACTGAAAACTTTCCTTCATCCGAGATGTACTGCCTGTGTTAAAGAATTTCCATCACGCATTGAGTACGATGAACATTGTCTTACACCTCAGCACATGAAGAACGCAGTTCAGAACGAGGAACAACGGAAAGGCAACAAGAAGAAAGGTAATTTTGTTGTTTTCCTAACCTGTGTAAAAAAAAAGAGATTCGCTATCATTCATAAACATTACAGACAAACTTGCGAAGGGCGAATCAGAGGTCCGCACGGCCGAAGATGAAGACAAAGATGTCGGGACTGAGTCGAAGAACGACAAACCAGAAGAAACGCCAGAAAATGTGGATTATGTTACCGACATTGACGAGGCCACAAAGGAAAATATTACTAATTTGAAAACACCATCCTATAAATACTGCCGCCAGAAACAAGTTTGTGTTGGTAAGTTGCATTATTTCATTCACAATTGAGTGGCCCGATACTTAACTATAGACTAAAAGGAAGATTGCAAATAAATGCACACATGCGACTTTGATGTTTAGATTGACAGTATTTTTCTGGACTATGCTTAATAAAGAAGCGTTATGTTTTTCGGCCATATTTCGCATATGTATGTATTAGGGTGGCTCAAAAAATGATATTTGAAAAATTTCTACGTGCAGGTTGACCAAAACGTTGTCTTACCTTAGGCAGATAAATTTACCTTTTTTATTTGCAACAAAAAAATTTAGCCTTTGCTAAAAAATGTAAAATGTTTCCAGTGAATACTACCTTTATCGCATTTTTATAACTCTCTAAAATCGGATATAATGGCAATCTTTAGGGGCTCATTGTGAGCCTCGGATATACTTTTGTAACTTGATATTTTTAAGAGATATTTTTGAAAGTATTGAGAACAGATTTATAATAATAACAATGAATAAACGTTTAATTTAATTGAGAAAAACGTAAGAAAAGCTTATGAAAAATGACACATTTAAGTTGAACACCGGCTGAAGGAACTGCAGGTGGACGGCTACAAAAAAGTTGACCCTCGCTTGGGTCTCTTAATGTGCACCGTATTTTTGCTGTGGTCCCAAGCTACGGTCACTGACAATAAGTTGAATGGTAGAGTAATAATAAGTTAATAAATCTATAACTGCTCTCTGGCTCGAACCAGTAGCTGGTGTTAGGACTTCTCTTCTTTAAATCATGAAACTTTGAAGTAGAGTAACAGCTAAAAATATTTGTGTTTCAAAAAAAAAAACCTAGGTAAATTTATTTGTCTAAGCGAACGATTTGATCAACGTGCCCTTTGAAATTTCTTAAATGTAATTGTTTGGGCCACCTTAGTATGTATGTGAGATAATTTATTCTCGTGTAGAAGCTAGACGACTTGATGGATTTTTATGAACGGGGATAATGTGAAGTGACATTGGAAATATGAATGGTCGGTAATCATAATTTCTCCAACTGTGGGGTCTTAAAGAATCTTGGGGGCTCTCCCAAGAGGTATTCGGTGATGAGAATGGGCTAACTCTCAAGCCGTGCCTAAATTCACACTGAATCTAACATACGATTGACATTTTTTCTCATTTTTCTACGCCAAAACCTGACTTGGAGGAGTTATTTTTTTAACTGTTTAGAAAACTCTCATTAAGGTCATGTGACGAGTGGGTCACGTGACCAGATTCTTACCTTACTGACATTTTCTTATTTCCTAACTTATTTTCATATGAAGCGCCACATCGATTTGAAAATTTGGGATAATGAGTAAGAAAGCCCTAAGAAAGTGGGTCTGGTCCTAAATTTGCATAAATATGAAAAAAGCAAAACAATATTATTTACTAATAAAACTTGTTTCATAATTATAAAATTTTTGGACTCGATTTTCAACTTGGTGCGAAAATAAGTTAGGAAATAAAAAAGTCGGTAAGATAGGAATTTGGTCACATGGCCCACTCGTTGCATGACCTTAACAATAACATTAGTGAAATTCGTGGATATTTTCAATAATTAATTATTTACAAACGAGAAATATACTAGCACGTTACTTGTTGAAAAACAACTGGTTCTTATACATATGTAGTTTTTAATGTCAAAAAGGGCAAAAACGTGTTCGTAGTATTAATATCTACCTTTAGAACCGACAAGTGGCACTGCAGAGTAGCAATATTTTCTTAAAACCTCACGAGACTCACAAAAAATCATTAATCTTCATAAGACTTTGTACTGGGTTAGCCCTTTATGTTCACTGAGTCCGTTTTGTGATAAATATTATATTGGGAAATTTAAATATATACAGGGTGGGCCATTTTAATCTATTTGCCAAAAAATCTCAGAATAGTGATATTGTACAAAAAAATTGTTCAGACAAAAGTTGTTCAGGATGAAGGGGGTCAAATACTGGTGACCGTAAATTTGACCTTG
>NC_046663.1:113661624-113664949 GCF_010883055.1 Belonocnema kinseyi
AAACATAGAAAATGAAGTTCAAGGTCAAATTTACGGTCACCAGTATTTGACCCCCTTCATCCTGAACAACTTTTGTCTGAACAATTTTTTTGTACAATATCGCTATTCTGAGATTTTTTGGTAAATAGATTAAAATGGCCCACCCTGTATATAAAATATTCCAATTTAGGTTTTCATCGGCACATTTATAGTCGCAACGAAATGTAGGAAAGTGGTTTGCATGATGATCGATGATGCGGATCCCGTCGCGGGGTCATCGAATTGTATTTAAATAGTCGGAATATATGGGAATGTTTCAAGTGTGCACGATGAATATCCGTGTGGTCCACCCCTCTGGAATATTTTGATCTTGAAAACCGATAATTTTCATAAATGTTCATGATCAGAATTTTTCTTTTCTAAGTCTTTGAGTAGCAACTCTGTTCGTATTACCATATTTTCCTACAATTCCAGCCATTGGCATCTTTTATAAAAATGCATTCTTCTGTTATAGGAAAATCTATGGTGAAAGAAGTACAAGGATTTTATTGTGAAAAATGCCGTCGTTTTATGCTTTTACCCGAGGACATGGCTTCTCATTTACGCACCATTACTCATTATCGAAACTTCGTTCAAGAAGTGAAAGCACTAACAACAGCAGCCACTGCTGAAGCAGAAAAGCTGCAAACGAAAGAAGAATCTGATGTAAGCAATACAGTTCATATTTAATCACATTTGCAAAAAGTTAGAAGTTTTTACAACTTTCCAAAAGTAAAAGTAATAGATAAGCGCATCTAATTTGTTAGCTAAGTAGTTACTGAATTTACAGCAAGTTTGATTTAGAAAGCAGTGAATTAGATGGAAAATTCCAAAAGAAATATTTGTATATTGTGTACCTTTGTGAACACGATAATTTACGTAACAAGGGTATGATTTACAAGATTACCACCAGCCCCCTGGAACTTTGAGTTGAAAACGTACAATGTGCTATGCAGTTGGCCTATAATCGTTGCAAATGCATGGCAAAATAATTACGTTGAATTTAATAACACATTAAAGTAATTGACTGACAGTGGGAAATGCCATTTTAAGGGACGATATCAAACTGAAATGTTGTGGCAACGGCGTTACATATAAAGTGCATATGTATACTGCCGTACAAACCAAAAAGATACGTAAGTCCAATCTTACTCGAACTGAGATAATCGAGAAAAACTGTTTGCCCAAAGAACTCTAATATTGAATCAAATTTTGAATTATTAAGAAAGGCTGCCTGGGTAAAAACAATGTGCTTCTTCATATTTTGGAATAAAAAATGGATTTTTAAATAATTTTTATTAGAAAATGGACTTGCGATGTTTTACTAGTCCCTGAAAGTCAAAAATACAAGGCAAAAATAACACAAAAGTCACTTGCGGACGATGCCTTTGGCGAAAAACTGGAGCGCAGTCTTAAAATACAACAAAATGTACGTAAGGGACACTGGGTACTGAGTGACTGTTCCGAACTTACCCGAACGATCGTTGCTAATGTACAGCCGAATTTAGTGTGGACTTACCTCCCGTGGATTTCTTATCAGAGTCCGAGCTAATTCACAAGTTTAAACATACGTAAGAGCAAGCGATTCTTTTCGTTTGTAAATTCACTCCGCGTCACGGTCACTATTACAACGTAAAAAAGACGCAAAGTTCTTAAGGGCATATGATACTTCGTTGTGTGGGCAATCGGGTGCATTTCCCCCGGCTTTTTCCCACAAAAATGAAAATTTTTAAAAACTGAATTCGGAGATGCTATAAAATATCATAACGGACGTCCCCGGGCTCTTTTTTGAGGGATAATAACAAAAAAAGTTTATTGTGCTAAATACAAATTTTATGCACGTGCATTATTTTCAGATTATGTCGTTTTTCATCTCTGCCTTTCCGATAATTTGAAAATTATTTATGAAATAAACTTTTGATTACCTGCAAACAAGGTTAGTTCCGGGAGATTAGTTACTATGTTTATTTGTAAGTCCAAAATTTTCGGAAAAAAATATTGTGTAGTTTGAAAGTAACACACGGGTGAATTATAACACACATAACATCGCAATATGCACGCACGTTAGCAATATAAAATTTTTTTTGATAAAAAAAAACACCAAAAAAGTGTGCGGAGACGTCCGTTAGCATGTTCGTTATCATTTCCCAGATTTTGAAGACAAAATATTTCTTATCCTAGAAAAAAGCCGGGGGGATCGAACACTGAAAAAATCGATACTAATTACTAAGCGCTATGCAAATTAATCACATTTTGCTAAATTAAAACTTTTTTGAATTAACCTACAAAAAAAGTGTGTGGGGGCGTCCGTTAGCATATTCGCTATCATTTCCCAAATTTTTAAGACAAAATATTTATTCTAAAAAAAAGCCGGAGAACCTAAAACTGGGAAAATCGTCAAATTTTCTAAGTATCACATGCCCTTTAAGGTTCTTTTTTATGTGTATGCTGTTGACGTATTACATGCCTTGTACAACTTTTAGGGGACGGAAAGTGCTTTGCGTATCCTTTTCTGTTGTGTTATTCAACTTTTTCGACTTTCCTCATTTATAAACAATTATTTTTTGCAATAAATATGAATAATCATTTTTATTAACGTAGTTAGATGCAGCTATCTCTTACAAATCCAACGATATCAAAAACTCATTGTTCATAAAAATGTCACTTATGTATCTTTTTAGTTTGGGCGGCATTATATCGTTTTGCTTTTAAAGTTTTTCTTTCAAAAAATATTATTTTCTTTTTGTTAATATTAACTGTGAATAATGGATATTATTTAATATTATCCAAAACAACGTATTTGCACTTCAGAGTATAACAAATATCTTAATATATTCTCAAGTTTAAAAAAAATGAACTAAAATTACACATGGTAAAGAAATTTAATTAATTTTAATTAATTCATTTAAAAAATTGCTATTCGGCATAACACTTCATGAAATTTAGCTTAAGATTTAAGACGAAAAAGGAAATTTCATTATACTTGTTTTTAAATTAAACGTAAACCGAAGGGTCTTATTCTACAAAAGATATCGCCACATAAGAACCTAGGTTTCAGAATAATTTACAAATTGTTATTTTATCCATTTTACATTGATAACCTTTGTAAACGCAAAATTTGGGTTAGGAGAAGAGTCAAGTGTTGGAATAACGTGCGTTTTTTTCATAAGCAAATAATGAGATCCTTTAATAGGGTAAATTTTTGTATTGTTTTTTAAAAGTGGTTAAAAGCACAAAAGTGTTAGGACTGTCAGGATGATAGTCCTAAAGTTTTTCATTTGAAACGAGATTATATTTACACGTACAA
>NC_046663.1:113665049-113672952 GCF_010883055.1 Belonocnema kinseyi
CCTGCTATGTTGAACGATGCAGAATATGAATTATTTTATTGAAAATTATACTATTTTGCTAGTTATATTTTTTTAGGTAAAGTTAATTATTTTCAATAGAAAGTCTTTATTGAAAATTAATCTCTGCTGGTTGAAGTTTAATTTTTTAAAAAGTTTTATTCTAATATTTTTGATTCCGAATGTATCTCTTTTAGTTAAACATTTAATTATTTTGTTGCAAGTGTACCTATTTTGTTAAAAAGTCTTTTTTTGTTGATAATTATTTTTATTTGAAAAGTTAACTATAATCAGGGTGGCCACAAGATTGAATATTTCAATTTCCCTGACAATTCCCTGACATTTAAAAGAATTTCACTGACAAGACATTATTATAAAAGCGAATAAGGTTTCAATAATGTGCTAAGCAAAATAGTGAAACAAGCCAGAAAAATGCACTTAACATGGCAGTATGGATAAATGAAGGTCAGACAACTCAGCGGCGCCACTAACGAAAAACAAAATGTCATATAATGACATTATACAGGGTGCCTAAAAAGTCCCGGGACGGTTGGATATTTCCTCAGGTAAAATATTTTTCAAAAAAGTGAAGGTTATTCCTGAAGTAAATTTCAACGAGGAATTCAATGGTGACCTTCATTTGACCTTGAAGTTGACCTTCATGGCTTCTTGAAGGTCAACTTTTTTTTCCTTAAATGGAAGCCCCCCTTTTTACATTTGAAATCGATAGAGCGAAAAATTCTACGTTCAGGTACGTACTTAAATCATAGGTCAATTGTAACGGTCAAGGTCAGTTAGAGGTTTTTTGAAATTAAACAAAGTTTTCCAAGAGGTCAGAGCAATTCCTGAAGTAAATTTCAACGAGAAATTCATTGGTGAACTCTGTATTGATCTTGGTGATGATCTTCAAGGTTTTTTCCAAGCAGTTTACGTTTACGTTTAACATTACCCAGGAACGTGAACGTAGTGAATTCTGTTCCCTTTGGGGCGCTTGATTAGCGTGAGTTCCCTTGCCTCTCACGTTTAGGGTGCTTGATTAGCGTGAGTCCTCTTGCCTCTCACATTTCGGGGTGCTTGATTAGCGTGAGTCCCCGTGCTCCTCACGCTTCAGTGAAGCTGTTCGCGCGGTAAACCTTGAGCTTCTTGACAAAAATCTATGCGATTGTAAAAATGAGTTACAGCCTTACGAATAATCTCCCTATCAATCAAAATAGCCTGTTGCAGAATCCGATTCTGCAATTCGTCTAAGCTTTGCGGTTGCGTTGAGTATACTTTGCTCTTTAAATAATCCCAAATAAAATAGTCGAGAGGCGTCAGATCAGGAGATATAGCAGGCCACTCGATTTCACTCCTTCCAATCCACCTTTGAGGGAACTGAGTATCCAAATATGCTCGAACCTCCCTTCCGCAATGAGCCGCTGCTCCGTCCTGCTGGAACCAAATATTTTGAAAATTATCGCCTGTAATCTCCCTTATTCTTGGTACAATTTGGTTTCTGAGAAGCTCTTCATGTGCACGCGCATTGAGATTACCATCGATGAAGAAAGGGCCTATCAATGTATCATTCAAGATACCGGCCCAAACATTAATCTTTTGTGGATATTGTATGTGACTCCTTGTAAGGATGGAAATTAATGCTTTTTAAAATATTTCGCACTGTCTCAGGAGCAACGTCACGCTTATCACTAGCTCGACGTAAACTAAGGTGTGGGTTTTCAACAAATGCTTGGGCTATTTCGATTTGCATCTCCTCAGATCCTGCAGATTTTGGCCGACCAGTTCTTCGAAGGTCCTTGATAGATCCATGATCCATAAAGCGCCTTCCAGTTCTTTCAATTGTTGATTTTGAGACAGGATTTAACCCTTCTCCATTACGAAAAGTGCGATTAAAAAGCAAACGAACTTGATCATAAGATCGAACTCGATCTCCCCAACCACGCATCATTAATACAGATACCCTATCTCGTTCTGAAAGTTTAGCTTGCGTCATAGTAATCTTTTAGCGGAAGATAGTAAGTATGTACTCGTAATACGTAAATTTAGTTTCGATTCGTAATATTCGTATGGAAAAACGGTATAGGACTTCTGGTATCGCCTTAGATATTGACTTAGGTATCGAAAAACGGTATAGGACTGTATAACTCTTCGGGGAGGAACCGAACTCTCACCAGAACATCTGGAACTTTTAATGAAAAATTCCCTTATGATTTTACAATATTCCAAACGCTGTAACCAAGATCAATACAGAGCTCATCAATGAATTTCTCGTTGAAATTTACTTCAAGAATTACACTGACCTCTTGGAAAACTTTGTTAATTTCAAATAACCTCTAACTGATCTTGAACATTACAATTGACCTATGACTTTTATACGTACCTGAACGTAGAATTTTCCGCTCTGTCGATTGCAGATGTAAGAAAAGAGGGTTTCCGTTAAAAAAAAAACAAAGTTGACCTTCGAAACACCATGAAGGTCAACTTCAAGGACAAAATTATGGTCGCCATTGAATTCCTCGTTGAAATTCACTTCAGGAATGACCTTCACTTTTTTGAAAAATATTTTACCTGAGGAAAAATATCCAACTGTCCCGGGACTTTTGACACCCTGTATATAATGTCATATAATGACATTAATAATGACATTATTATTCGTTTTTGAGAAAACAGGACTGCGCTAGCTTGCTGTCAATTCAGCGGCACCCTCTAAAAAAAAATGAAATTAAAAAAAAATGACTAGGTCAGATTGTTTTGCTATTTTCTGCTTTACAATGCGCTATAAATCGCTTTTGTAAAATATTTTTTCTTAAAAATTTGGTAAATGATAGCGAACATGCTAACGGACATCCCCATACACTTCTGATATTGCTAACAACGTGCTTGTATATTTCGAGGTTATGTGAGTTACAATTGACCCGAGCGTTACTACCAAACTACACAATATTTTTGGCCGAAAACTTTGGACTTACAAATAAACATAGTAAATAATCTCCCGGAACTAACTTTGTTTGCAGGCAATCAAAAAAGTTTATTTCATAAGTAATTTTCAGATTATTGGAAAGGCAGAGATGAAAAACGACATAATCTCAAAATAATGCACATGCATAAAATTTGTATTTAGCACAATACATTTTTTTTTTGTTATTATCCCTCAAAAAAGAGTCCGGGAACGTCCGTTATGATATTTTGTAGCATCTCCGAATTCAGTTTATAAAAATTTTCATTTTTGTGTAAAAAATCCGGGGAAACTGTAAGTATCACATGTCCTCCGAAAGAATTGCCCCCTGTAATGAAAAAAGTATTAAAAAATGCCTAGGCTATTTTATTTTTCTATTTATCTGCTTTCCAATGTGATATGAAACACTTTTTTAAAATAAATTCTTATTTTGAAAAGCAACTCTCTGTGCTGCAAAAACGTATTAAAAAAAGAAACAAAATGGAAAATACTTCAAAAATATTAACACAGTATTTTCAAAGCATAACTAAGGAGCAAAATTATTCTTCACCCCTAATCGCTACAAAAACAACCCCTTTATTTGCATCCGAATACAAAACTGCATACTGATGCCAAAAATTGTATACATTTACTGTTAGGATTGATGACGTATGAATCGCTTTTGTAAAATTAACCCTTATATAAAAAAGCAACACCCTGTAATGAAAACACGTATTGAAAAAAGTAGTTATCTACATAGATGGAATTTACTTATAAAATAGTAAAATGTTATTTTCAAGCATAATTATTTCTCACCCCTAATCTTTACAAAAATAACCCTCATAATGTATAAACTAAAATTGCAACATCTTTTACAAAATCATTTTTTAGTCTATGTGTGTGTATATCCAGGTGTATCAGTCACCTGGGTTTTCGAGAGACCCAATGCTCTGAGGTATGAAATTCTAGCATCCCAAAACGAATACCCTTGTCGCAAAATTGGTCAGAATTTAATTGGTAGTAGAAAATGTAAATTTTTCGACACCTACATTAATGAAACTCATATAAATTTGATCCAGATAGGTCGGTCACATTATTTTTTTATCGACTCAATGTTGTAAGGAATCAAGGTTTAGTATCCCCATGAAACTACCCTTATCGCAAAATTCGTCTGAATTTGATTAGCCAAAATGTATTTTAAAACGTACATGTAGATCCTTAACATCCCTATTCACAAAAGTGGTTTTTAGGATTTTAAAATGATTTCAATTTGATGAGAAATAATTATGATTAAATGTACCACGTTACTATTTTATAAGTAAGTTCCATCTATGTAGATATCGACTTTTTTCAATAAGTGTTTTCATTACAGGGTGTTTCTTTTTTATAGAAGGGTTAATTTTACGAAAGCGATTTATATGGCATTGGAAAATAAAGAAACAACACAAAAATTAGGAGTACAAAAATCTCAGCAGTTAATGTCATAATTTTTCTCCTTAGTTATGCTTTAAAAATACCGTGTTAATATTTTATAAGTATTTTCCATTTAGATAGTTTCCTTTTTTAAATTCGTTTTTGCAGCACAGAGGATTGCTTTTTAAAATAAGGGTTGATTTTACAAAATCATTATTTTATCATTGGAAAGAAAAAAATAGAAAAAAAAATCTAGCCTATTCATTTTTTTAATACTTTTTTTCATTACAGGGGTAATTTTTTAAATAAGGTTTGATTTTACAAAAGCGATTCATAGCCCATTGTAAAGCCGCTGAGTTTTCAGGCCTGTTTAATTAACTAAAGGATATGTATCCAAACTGCAAATAAAGAAATAACTACAAATAAAAACTGAGAATCGAATTATATTTTTAAACAATATACATAAAAAAACTTTTTAATGATATTAAGAAGTGCTTCCAAAATATTATAAAAACATATAAATTTCTATCTTCCCTGACAGCTGCTTCATTTCCCTGACATTTCCCTGACAAACTTTATTTTCCCTGACATTGTGGCCATTGTGTATTGTCAGGGTGGCCCCACCCGAGAGAAGTGGAGAACCGAGAAAAAACCGAGAGTGAAATACTACACCTGGAGATTTCCCGTTGTTCATAATTCGCGCGTTTCCTAAATTTAGAAAGTTTCGAATTCGAAAGCATATAATTTTGAAATTGTTTAGAATAATTAAGCTTTATATTGAAGAATTATAAAATTGGAAGATTTTAGGTTGAAATTTCGAAAATAGGAGAATGTCACAACATAAAAAATGTAATACTTCAAGGTTAGTATTTTGGAAATTAGATAATTTAAAATTCAGAGAAATTGAAATTGTATTGTGTATAATTGAAAGCTTTTAAAATAAATACGTAATTTGAATTTCAAAACTTTTCAATTTGAATAATGTTAAACTCAAAGCAATTAAAATTTGACAATCTGAAATTAAAAACTAAAATGAATTTTTCAAAGTCAAAGTTTCTGAAATTCTAGAATTTTTATTTACTATAACATAACAAAATTGTAATTTGACATTAAAGCTAATCAGACTAATTTGTCTTATATCAAAAAATGAATTGAAGTATTCTAAAAAAACATTTAAAATAAATTTTGGTATTAAAACTTTATTTCAATTCTTTGAAAATAATGTAAACCGTTTACAAAGTAATAAGTTTTAAATTGCTAATTATACTTTACAAAATAGAACCAATTAACTTTTAAGTACAAAATTAAAACATGAAAGAGAAAAATTAAAAACGTTGCATTCAACGTGAAAATTAAAAACCATAAAATTGTAACGGTGCAAAATTACCGAAATTATTGCAATATTTTTCAATTTAAAATTATTTGTTCAATTATTCAACTAAAAATCAAACAATTTTAAGACAATTAAAAATTGAAAACTAAAAAAAATACTAAAAAACTAGAATGATGTAATATTATTCCAATTTTTGAATTTGTACAATTTTAAGCATTTTAATTCGAAATTGCTTTATGCTTACATGTAAAAGTATTACATTCAAAACTGTTTTTCAATGCTTTTAATATGAAATTTTGAAATATTTAATAGCGGAATTGTCCTGAAATTTTGAATTTTTAAAATTTGAAACTACAATATTGTGAAATTTTTAATTCTAAACATTCAAATATTAGATTAAGAAAAACTTTGATTTCAAGGTCTCAAAGATTAAACTGTTATAGAATTGCGCATTCAAAACTATAATTTTTAATTATAATTATAGAAATTTTAAAGACGGTAAATTTACTAGTCATACTCTCAAGTATCATATCATGTAGTATCAAGTAACATTCAAAACGACTGGATAGATTTTTTCACTAAAGAATGTGACTTCTATAAAAAAGTCACTGTTATTTTCATCCTTAAGAAGTGCAGAATTTTAAATATTGCGAGAAATATTGTGAACCTCTGAAGTTTAATTAGTCTAAAAACTTTCAAAATTCAATGCTTTCTAATTGGAAACTGAAAATTTGGAAAACGTGCGAATTATGAAATACGGGAATTCTCCGGGTCTAATATTTCTCCCCCGATTTATAACGGTTCTCCCGAATGGTGCCTCGCTGATTATATTAAATTTTTCAAATAAAATAATTCACTTTAAACAAAACAAAATATGACTTTTTAACAGAATATCTGAAATTTCAAACAAAATAATTAAATTTGTATATAAAAGAGATGAAAAAGGAACCAAGAATATAATAGTAAACGTAAAAAAAAATTAATCTTCAACCATCAAAAATGAACATACAATAAAAAAAGATGAGTTTTCTAACAAAAGGTTAATTATTAATCTAAACAGACGAATTTTCTACCCAAAAAGACCTGAAATCTTCCAATTTTATAATTCTTCAATATGAGGCTTAATTATTCTAGACACTTTCAAAATGATATGCTTTCTAACTCGGAACTTTCAAAACTTAGGAAACGCGCGAATTATGTAAAACGGGAAATCTCCAGGTGTAGGTGTAGTATTTCTCTCTCGGTTTTTTCTCGGTTCTCCACTTCTCTCGGATGGGTCCACCCTGATAATAGTTAACTTTTCAAGTAAAAATAATTATCTATCAACAAAAAAAGACTTTAACAAAATAGTTGCACTTGGAACAAAATAATTAAATGTTTAACCAAAAGAGATACATTTGGAATCAAAAATATTAGAATAAAACTTTTTAAAAAGTTAAGTTTCAACCAGTAGAGATGAATTTTCAATAAAAAGATGACTCTTCTAACGACAAATTAAAAATTAAAAAAAAAGGTTTAAACCATTTTTGTTTAAATAAATTTTTTTGTTTTTCATTATCATATTCCCAGAGCTCTAAATGAGCCCTAAATTATTGTATAAGGTGAATTTTCCGTGAAATCATTTTTAGCACGTTTTACAGCAATGTTCGGCCAGCTTATCGTTAGGCTAGCGCAAACACTATTTTTTTCAAAAAATAAGAGCCCAAAATTTAGGACCAGGGGGCCCAAATCAGCCTCAAATGAACCCTAAATTATGCGAGGAGTAAAAATGGGTTTAATTGTTTTCTTCATGTATTTTTTATAACGTTAAGGTGGCACAACACCATATATATAAAAAAAAGCAAAGGAAATATCACGCGACCTTCGGTCGATGATTTTTCAGTAGCCTTAAATGAGCCTGAAATTATGCAAGAGAAAAGAAAGTATTTTGTTTTGGCAAATTTGTTTAAACAAAAATTGTATAAGCATTTTTTAAAATTTTTAATTATTATATTCCCAGAGCCCTTATGAGCCCTAAACTATTCTATAAGGTGAATTTTTATTTAAATCATTTTTATAACGTTTTACAGCAATCTTGAACCAGCTTATTCTTAAGCTATTGCAAACACTATTTCTACTATGGGCCCAAATTGTGGGTCCGGATGCAATAAGGGCACATAAAATTTTTTCGTGCGAAAACGAAGTCCCCTGGAGGCTTTAGAAAAA
Source organism: Belonocnema kinseyi (assembly GCF_010883055.1). NCBI lineage: Eukaryota > Metazoa > Arthropoda > Insecta > Hymenoptera > Cynipidae > Belonocnema > Belonocnema kinseyi. Next base: position 113,672,930 of record NC_046663.1, read on the forward strand.
ATTTTCGAATTTTGATTTTCAAA
>NC_046663.1:113673052-113674132 GCF_010883055.1 Belonocnema kinseyi
AACTAAAAAAGTTACAACTTTTTGTCTTAAGAAAAAAAGATGCGCAATCAAATTTTACATCCATATATATCTTTTGAAAATTAAAATTCGAAAATTTTTTTTTAAAGCCTCCAGGGGACTTCGTTTTCGCACGAAAAAATTTTATGTGCCCTTATTGCATCGGGACCCACAATTAGTCCTCACAATGAGCACTAAATTATGCGAGGAAAAATGGGTTGTTTTGTTTTTTTTATGTATTTTATGTAACGTTAAGGTGGCACAACACCATATGTTACAAAAAAAAAGGGCAAAGGAAATATCACGCGACCTTCGGTCGATGATTTTTCAAGAGCCTTAAATGAGCCTGAAATTATGCAGGAGAAAAAAAATATTTTTTGTTGCAAATTTGTTTAAAAAATAATTGTTAAAAAATTTATTATAAAATTCAAATACCATATTTATGGAGCCCCAAGTGAGCCTTAAGAAAATTGTTTACTTCATTTTTACTAGAATTGTGTAAACAAAAATGGTTTAAACCATTTTTAAAATTTTTTCATTGTCATTTCCAGAGTCCTAAATGAGCCCTCAGCTATTGTATAATGTGAATTTTCCATGAAATCATTTTTAGCACCTTTTACAGCAATGTTCGGCCAGCTTAACGTAAGCTAGCGCAAATACTATTAAAAAAAAATAAAAGCCCAAAATTTAGGACCACGGGCACAAATTAGCCCTAAATGAGCTCTAAATTATGAAATAGGTTACATCTCTATACCTTCATAGTGTTCTGCCAGCTTGACATACCTCAATTTAATTATTGATCTAAAAGAAGTGATTTTCCAAAAAGACAAGTTTTAAACAAAGCAGTTGAATTTTCGACCACCGAAGCTGACCTTTGATCAAAGTAATTACATTTTCAACAAAATAATTAAATTTGTAACCAAATAGTAGAATTTTTAACCAAAAGAGAATCATTCTGAACCAAAAGTATGATAGTTGACTTTTCTATTGAAAATAATTAACTTTACCTAAAAAAATATAACTAGCAAAATAGTATAATTTTCAATAAAATAATTCATATTCTGCATCGTTCAACATAGCAGG
>NC_046663.1:113674232-113689002 GCF_010883055.1 Belonocnema kinseyi
TTGTACGTGTAAATATAATCTCGTTTCAAATGAAAAACTTTAGGACTATCATCCTGACAGTCCTAACACTTTTGTGCTTTTAACCACTTTTAAAAAACAATAAAAAAATTTACCCTATTAAACGATCTCATTATTTGCTTATGAAAAAAACTCACGTTATTCCAACACTTGACTCTTCTCCTAACCCAAATTTTGCGTTTACAAATCTTACGAATCTAAGAATTAGGATTTCCATTCATATGTCATTACGTAAATGCATATCCCCGTAATCGCACTGTTTTATCTCTCGAGCAGCTTAGTCACGTGACTAGACTGGACTCGACTTTCGACCTTACGAAAAATGCAAGTAGGCCGTTCTTGCACCCAACCGCTCAATTTTATAGTCACTTTTTAAACATATAATTTTCTATTTTTTAATTGTATAATTTTTTAATTTTGCTTACACACGGACTAAGATTTTGGGAAAATTCAAAATGATTCAGATTTTATTTTAAAAGGTTAATTTTAAGTTTTCCAGATTTTAAAATTATTCTCAAAAGAATCTGAAAGATTTTAAAACCATTTTTTTTATTTGTAGAAGTTGCAATAGTTTGGAAAATAATAACAAATAATTGAAATCTTGAGAAGATTCCGAGAAATTTAAAATAAAATGTACATTTTTCAATATTTATAAAAAAAAAAATGAAAGAATTTTTAAGTTTTTAGGAGAAGAATAAAAGTGTGTCAAGATTCATGGTTAAATTTCAAATAATTTCTTTATTTTGAAAAAGGGATCCTAAAAGAGAACTGAATCAGATTTTTTCAAAGTTTTTGGTCAATATTGTAAAAAAACAACTGAATTTGGGAAGATTTTTAGAAAATCAAACAAACTTCTCTCGATTGTTAGGTAAATTTAAAGTTATTTTCTGGAAGATTTCAGTATATTTTATTTTTGCAGAATTACAAAAAAATGATAGTTTAAATATTTTCAAATTTAAAAAATAAACTAAAATTGTACATAGTCAACAAATTTAATTAATTTTAATGAATTCATTAAAAGTTTGCTTTTCGCAATAACTATTTTCATGAAATTTAGCTTAATATTTTAGAGGGAAAGGGAATTTTCATTGTACTTGTTTTAAAATCAAAAACGAACTAAAGTCATTGCAAGCTAAAAAATAAACCTTGTTAAAAATGTTTTATAAAATCGAGGGAAACCTTTTATTGTTAATTATAACTAGTTTTGGAAAAGAACTGGAGGTGAACTTTCTAATAAATGTTTCACAATTTTCATTGTTTATGTAACAATAGTTTTTATGGTTTAATGTTTTTCTCTCTTATGTTAGGTAAAATTTGAGATTATTATTCAATCCTAATGCTGCAGGGCTTATTTTATTCCTGCAAAGATTCTCTGCATATTTTAAGGAATAAAATATAAGCGCTACAGCGCATTCGCTGTCCATCCTCCTGTTATGTGAATGGCTAATTTAATACATACAGAGACTGTTACGGCATACTTTTTAAACCCTGTTTAGACTTACATATTATTTAAATTTTTAAAGGCTCCTAATGATACGTCCGCTACTGAACCGGAAGAATACGAGGGCAACTGGAAACGACGCAAAGTCGCGCACTCCGATGATGAAGAGAATGCAGATCAAAAGAAACCCGAAGCCAGCGAAGATCAAAGCGAAGAAGATCCGAAAAAAATCGAAGAAGAAGATAAGTATGATCCAATAGAAGCAGAAAATGAGTCTGAGGAAGAAGAGGCCCCTGCAACTGAGGAAGCAAAGGTTGAAGAAGCTGTGGAAGGCGAAGAAGGGGAACAACAAAACGACGAAGATCCGAAGGCCAAGGATGACAAAGTTGAATGGAGCGAGGGAGAAAACGAATTTGAGTCAGAAGTTGGTAACCTAATGGACGATACCATGGATGATAAGGAGGTTGCAGAACAAGACACATCAACTAAATCTGACAAAACTGATACTCCAAAGACAGCAGCAGCTGCAGCAGCTGCTAGAGGACGTCCTAATCAACGTGCCCGTGGACAAAGAGCGCGAAGATCTCGTCGATAAGTTCATAATTCTAAATGATCTCTTTTTTACTCTCTTGATGCAAGTCTTTTATTTGAAATCATGCATGTTTGATACAGGAATGTACAAACTTGAAAAGTATTCGATATTTTCAGCAATTTCATGTCACGTGTATTTTGTTTATAACTCCTGAATTAATTGCAATCACAATTGTAACTTAGGCATGTCGTGCATTGCTTCCGAAGTAGTTAAAACTAGCCTTTGCGGAAGAATACGAAATAAAATTCGTCATTTAAGACAATTTGTTTCAGAATACTTAGTAGTGTTTTTGGATTGCAATTTAGTCGGAAGTATCTTGTCCTTATATTTATAATAAAAACATAGCTCTTAACGTAAAGTTTTGTACATGATGATTTGATTTTTGAATTTAAATAACCAATACATTTTGCAGCTTGCACTCACTGCGTTTTTATTTTGTATAACTTGCATCTGTTTTTGTCGTGGATTTCCGCGGATTTTTATATCCACATAATCTTCGGCATTATATTTATCAAAGTAATGGAAGTCATACGTATGTTCCAATCCAGGATTCAGTTAGTTTCGCACATCATTTATAGTATGTATGTTTTGGTAAAAATTCGATATCGTCTATGTCTTGCAAGCAATAAAGATGGTATATTGATGACAGTTTCCATTCCAATAATGCATATTTGTGTTAATAATCTTTCAGTATGTAGTATTATACATATGTAACGATATAATAAAGCATCTTACTGAAATCCCTGCATTTTTTATTGCTATGAGAATACTATCTTGGAAAATTTGATCCAGTACTTAAAATGAACTAAAGAATAAATATAGAATAAATATAGATAGAAATGGTTTATTTAATTTATATCACAAAAATATATAGAAAACATTTAAACACATTTACTCGCATGCACATACAATCAACAATAATTTAATGCAAAATTGGATTAAATTAAACGGACCAGCTTGAGCTAATCAATTGAGAGATGCGTGGCTAAAAATTCATCAACAGAATCTGTATCCCATTTGTGAATATCAAGAATGTCTTCAACTTTATTGTCAGCATCGTAAAGCTTGATGATGGGATCCAGTCCACGAACGTATCTGATTTGCAAATTTTTGTATTTATTTGGCCTCTCGCTCTTGATGAATGCTGAAAAGTAAATTCATATTGTTTTTTTAATTCTTGATTCAAGGCTGGCGAGAAATTAAGTCATAAAAATAAAATTGAACTGGACACTGTTATAATACAACGTGGAAAAAAGAACAAATATATAAATTTCCCTTGGTCAATTACGAAAAAAGCTTGAGGCTCGCTAGAGCACATTCGGCCTCGTTGAAACGATGTTCGCGATTTTACAGAACATTCTTACGTAGCTAAAACATAATTCGGCGCTCCAGAGAGCACTTCATTGTCGCTGTAGACTTTTTTTAAAAATCTGATAGCTGTCCTATCAAAATTAAAGATATAACAAACGGTGAGATTGACGCCGAATCCACACGAATTCTACACGAAAAATTGTTCCAAAATGCAACACATATTCAGGTGGATCTTGACACTAATTATATTCACCTGGGCCAACATTAAAAACTTGAATGGATTATAAACTCAGACTCAAAGTAAAATAATAATCATACAACTTTTGGAAATGACACACTATGAAGAATAAAAGATTATGTTATTACAAACCTGCATTTTTATACCGCGGAAATATTGAATCAAATATTTGATACTGTATACCACCCTTGCAATCTATGATAGGATAGGGGAGAGTCGAGTAGTCCTGGCTAGCCGATATTAATTTTATTTTCGTCTTCCCCTTTCTGTGTTTTCATCTGGGAAATAGAATTCCCATTGCTCGTTATCAAAAGTAAGGAAATGGCATTCGGATGAAGCACGGAAAACTATTAGAAAAACCCATAAAATAACTTTAAATGTCACTTGATATTACATTAAATTATGCAAGTTTGAATACCTTTGATTTGCAATTCTATTAAGCTTCTAACAGGCCTCACAAACCGGTCCCTATATTCCCTATTGTATAACCCTATACTCAGTTAAGGTCCTTAAAGTACCCTATTTTCAAGATTTGGTCCCTTTGGGTACCCTTTTTGAGTCAGGCACTTTGAAAAAAAATCAGAAAATTTTTGTGAGAAGTAACTGTTAAAAAATAAGGGCTGCCACACAGTCACTTTCAAATGAAAAGAGCACATAGGTGAATTTTCATTCAATAAATTAATTCGTGAGCTAATCACTATTCATTTCAGGTCTATAGGGGAGAGTACTCGAATATGAGATATTCTTGTAATATGAGAAAGCGGGGTATCAGCTAAACTAAGAGACCCACTCTGTTGGTCCTATCACTAACTTGTAGCCCTTGAAGAAAGAGTAATTTCGTGGTATAGTCCATTTTTCATTGGGCTTTTAAAGATTATAGGCGAACTTTATGCGAAATCGATGGTGGTCGAGTTCTTGGAAGGGAATTCTTTAAACCCTATTTATTATTCATTAAATTTGTATTTAGCAGTAAAGTTTGCCTGGAGTGATGGGGATTGAATAACTAAGTAGGAAAATATCGATAGTGGAGTTTTTCATTGTACAGGTCAGGCATAGTAAGTGCATAGTTGTACGGTGTGGTTCTCATAATATGAAATACCTGTGGTTTTTGTAACACTGGCTGCGCGGGGGAAATTGGTTACAAAAGTGTTTGTGATTACTGCAAAAACTAAATATATCTAAATAGCAGCAATTTATACTTCGGAAACATAGAATTAAGTTTTTCATTAAAAATAATAATTTATTTTGCATTTCATTAGCTATTTCCTGGAGTATCTTATATTATGAGAATAGTTTGACGAGTTTAGAAAAAGCCCTTTTTTACATTTTTTGTATTTTCAGCATAAAAAATTTTTTAGTAAAATTTTTTATTTGAGCTCCTTACGACACACTAAATTTCCTTTAAAATGACCTATATTACTTTTAAATTCAGTACATAGAATTCCGACAATCACGCCACAGTTGGTACCTCATATTTGGGTACTCTCTTCTATTTTTTAATTATATTGAATTATTTGAAATATTTCTGGGTATAGATGAAGGGTCTCATACATTTTTAATAGATTTCAATAATTTTAAGGAATATTTAAGATTTTAGGGTATTTTTAAAACTTCTAAAAAATGTTCAGCTTTTAATTTGAAGTATTTTAGGGAATTTTAAGATTCCAAGGATTTTTAAAAATTGATTTCATTCATTGGAAGTGACTTTAAAGCTTTTGAATTATTATAGGACAAAGAATTTTCTAGAATTACAGAAAATATGGAACGATTTTACAGGACGTATGGGGCTTGAAAATATTTAAAAATATTTCCGAGGGTTTCAAGTGATTTTACAACTCCCAGTGTATTTTAATACATTTTTCATGATTTCAAAAAATATCATCATAGAATACGACGGAATTTTATAATGTTTCAGTAGATTTTACAGAATTTATTCATGAGAAGTAATTCTTTGGAATTCTCTTGAAGTTTATGAATTCAATGGAAGTTTTTTAATTCTCTCGACTTTCTATAATTTTATTCTTTTCTACTTAATTCTATGGATCAAAAAAAAACATTGCATAAGTTTTAATTTAATTATTATCCTTAGGATCAACAGATAAAATGATTAAAGGATTTGAAACATTTTAACGTATTTTTTTCAAATTCCTTAGCATTTTCAAGAGCTTTACAAAACTTCAAAGGAATGTAAAGCATTTTAAATAATTTTGATTATTTTAAAAGATTGAAAAGAAGTTTTTTATCGATTTCAGTATTTTAATGTAATTTAAACGGGTTTGAAATACTTTGACAGTATTGTAACAGATTCTCAGGCGTTTTTCAAGGGATTTAAATATTTTCAAAGACTCAAAAGATTGATAGTTTGAAAACATTTAAAGACAAAATATTTTGGGGTATTTTAAAAGATCCCAAGGCATTTTCAAAATATTAGGTATTTTCACTTCAATCAACAGCTAACTTTACGTCGTAGATTTCTGAGGGGAAAACAAGGGACCAAATGCATGGGATTCAGTTCATTTTTGCTCTATTTTGATATCTTCGTAAAAGCTAATTTTTTCTGTATAAGTGTATTTGAAAAATAGTTTTTATATTTTAATTACTATTTAATTGAATAATAAAATGATAATGATTATTAATTAAAGACATTACAGAAATAAGGTTTTGATCCTTTGCTTTCCCACAGCTTTTAACAAAGTGAAGTCAGCTGACGGTTGAAGTGAAAATGCCTAATTTAAGCAATTTCCAGGGTTTTTAATCATTTTAAAGAATTTTAATATGTTAACGGATTTCAAAGAATTTTTAACCAGGCATGAGGGATTTTGTAGGGCTTCGAAGATTTAGAGAATTCTACCCAATTTAATTAATTTTTCCATATTTTTATATATTTTTTAATTCACTTGAGCACTTTTTAAAGTCAGGTTGATTTTTATTATGAATTTCATCTAATTGTTCTCATTTCTTTTAAATTTCTGTAAATTCACTCAAAATTTATTGTAATCAATCACATTTCTCTCGATTCTTAAAATTGTTCCAATTTACCTGAGTTCTTTTGAATTTATCTTGAATTGTTTTGTAATCATTAGTCACTTCTTGTGTTAGAAATCAGTAGGTTTTCAAAGATTTTAAGAGATTTGACATTCTACTTAATTTAATGATTTTTTTTTAATTTTTAAGTTTTTAACCTCGCCATGAATTCTTAAGCGTTTCATCAAATTCTGGAAATTCCCTTGAATATTTCGAGGCTTATTTCAAAGTTACTGAATTCAATGAAATTTTATCATATTTAAAAATTCTTTTACATTCAGTTCATTTTGTTTGTAATTCACCTGGGATTTTTATGAATTTCATTGAATTCTTTTTTATAATACATTCCACTAAATTCATTCCAGTTTTACAGAAATCAATTGAGTTTTTTTGGATTTTTTAAACATTTTTCCCAATTCATTCGATTTTTTAAAAATGTAAATTCAATTGCTCCGAAATCTTCTGAATTTATCCTGAATTAAAATATCATTTGAGCGCGAAAAAAGTACCTTATAAGTGTGACAAAAAGTACCCTTTGGTCCCTATATTTGATCCTATAGGGATTGTGAGGCCTGTTCTAATGTTCCTATTTAATGTTGCAAGATCAGCACTTATTTTGTTTTATGATGCTATGCCTAATTCTAAAAAGGTTCAATTTTTAAAGCTTGAAAATTCAAAACTTTTCAGCATTGAAAACTTGAATTAAAAAATGTTAATTTTTAAGTCTTAATTGTTCAATCGAAAACCTAACAAAATGTAAAGGTATTTTCAATGCTTCCTATCGATTAATAGGCTGATGGATCGGCGTAAAAAATATGTCGAAATGCGCATTTGTGGCCACCTACAATCCCCACTATCCGTGTGTCTCCAAAGATCAACGTTTAAAAAAATCACTTTTCAACCTTTCTTGCCCTTTGGAAGGGGCTTTGCTGTGGCAAGTTGAAAAACGAGAGTGCAAGTGGAAGGATATGAGGCTGAACAATGGTGCCGCAAGGAATTCAAAAGAGAAATCAACACTTTTACGAGGGTCGTTTAAAAATTTATCGGCCTAACATTAAAAAAACATGGGTTAGATTGCAGAATAGGGGCGTCACCTCTATTTTGGCTAGAAAAAATTTTTTTTTGGTATCAAACTATTAAAAATCTTTAATTGAATTATAAATGAATCGATTTGATGAAGCAAAAATTTTAAACTACTGTTACTTTTGTTACTATGATGTCTCAAATATGGGTCTGTCACGATATATCGTAATGATCATATTTAAAGAGAAGTTGGAAATGGATAGTGATTTGACCAAATTTATTCTTCTTACTAGTCATAGGGGTGCCTTCCCACCCCCACGAAACGTTGGAAAGGGGTAGGGTTTTGACAACATTATTGTTGTGACCTATCAAAGGGCTGCTTCTGGTCGTTGGATGTTTAAAAGCACCTTAACTTTGAGTTAAATATGACCATTCCGATATCGTGACATACCCATATTTGAGATGTCGTAGTAACAGAAGTAACAATAATTTTATACTTCTGCATAGTCAAATTGCTTCATTTATCGTTCAATTAAAGATACAATAGTTTGTTGCAGAAAAATACTGCTTTTCCAGCCAAAAAGGAGGTGACGCCCCTATTCTGCAATCTAAGCAAAACATGAGTTATAACAAAATTCTGTTATTTTTCAACATAATATTCTTTCAATTCATTTAAAAAAAACGATTTTCTAACTTCTGTACAGCCTCGGTATAGTAGGATTACTTCAACCCTTAAAAATACGCGTTCGTGTTAGCGATGACGTCCTCATTTGAAGAAAATGTCCTTTCAGAAAGCAATTTTTCTTGTTCGGGAACAGGAAGAAGTGCGCGGGTGCTAAATATGGTGAACACGGTGCTTGTCGCAGCAACTCGAAGTGCAGTAGGTTTATTTAGGGACTGCAACTGGAGAGTAAGATCACGCAATTTTACATATCGACCATTTAACACGGCATTGCGGATTTTTTCAATGGTCTCTGTAAAGGCGTAGCGGATTTCAGACGACCTGAACGTTTATCGTTGAGTGTGGATAAACGAACACGCTTGAAGTCAGGAATCCATTTTTTTATTGTTGAAAACGATGGTGTAGGGTCTTTAAAAGTGGAGTAGATCTTCTCTTTTATTTGTAATTTAATCTTCTCTTTTAATATAAAGTATTTAATCACTGCAAAACATTCGATTTTATCTATTTTTCATAGATATATCTGTGATGCTATGCTTTGGCCAGGGGAAGCCAATTCTTTAACTGGCGCGGGACTTGAAGGGAGCCTTCAACGCGGTCTTTCCACGTGTTTATATGGCTAAGCTGAAGGACCTGGGTGTTCGGAATAGACTGCTAAACTTCGTTTCCTTCCTCGTCATATGGAGGAACCTATTCTTCTCCTCTGGTAGTAGGAACTTCAAAGTTTGCAGGTTAGGAGTGCCTTAAGGTGAAGTTCTCTCACTCCTCCTGTTTATTCTCATAATGAGACGCCTGGCTGAAAAGTGTCTAAAGGTGGTCTCGAGTGAGAGGTAAGGACATCTCGCTGATCCTGACGCGCGCACTGGTCTCTTTGTCAGCCCTCTCTTAAACACTGAGACATCATTCTGGATAGACGCTTCAGCTTGGTTCCTGGCCTCGTAGAGTGAACCCCGATCATTTCAGGCTGATACCAGCCTATGATTCTGTCACTGCCTTCTCTTCTGCGCTAGACACTTCCATTCGACCTTCATCCACTGGATACATCCACGGGCCTTGCGGGCTGTGGTTTTTGTGTTCCTTCTATTAATCTGAGGTTCCGGACCCGCTTGTGGGATATATCCTCGATTCGTGCGATAGAGCTCTACGGCCTTTTATTTGCCGTGAAAAGCGTGTTTAAGGATCACTAGAGAGATGTTATCGTTTCCTCGGACAGGTTCTCTAATCCTCTTACCCACCCTTTCGCTCGCTGCAAAGAGTATCCACGTAGGTATGCATACTTCTATCTGCTTGGCATCAAGACACCCAGGCCGTGGTTACGGGGACTTCATATTCCAAGTAGCTACATAAATCTTGTCATAAGACTAAGAAAAACTAATTTTTGTGCGGGGGACATTTTTGTGTGCATGGGATGGAACTTGTCAGTGGGTTGTGAGAGCAGCAATGAGCACAGGGATCTTCAGCATTTTCTCCATCAGTGTCGCCTTCTTTCGACAGGCCGACCTGCGCTGCAGGAATTTCTTAATCGAGGCAACCTTAGTCTTCCCTCCGAACTGGACCAAATACAAGTAGAAAAAAGATGCCTTTTTGCCAAACATTTTAGAATGAAAATGAGGTATGCCATGATGTAGTGTCTATGCCTGGGATAAAGCCCTGTATGTTTTCAGGCAAAAATATGTGATCCGAATGAATTGCGCAATGTTGAAAGTTGGTAAAATCATGTTTCTGGGGATTGCGATCAATGTATTTATTGACTTGTGAAAAAAAGTTTAATCATTAATAAATTGTTAAAAATATCTGTAATTTAGTAGATGGGTACTTCCCTGCTATTGGGAAACTAGCCTGTACAAAACTGTCCGAGCATGTTTTTTTTCAAATAAAAACCAAAGCTGGTCTAAGGTAAAGATAATGGTTTGTTTCAACGTAAACTGCAAACAGCCGCATAAATTTTGCAATAATTCAGGATTTATAAACGATTTTGTTAAAATTCGCGACCGGGGACTGACGCATGTACCAGGGAACTGTCTTTGTGAAGTAAAAACTACATGTTATTACTGACTGACTATTTTCATTGTTTTTTATGTTAGAAAAATGTCTTGTAATAAAAAACATTTATGTACCTGAAGTTCTGAAGGTTCAAATGAACGAAATATTTTTTCCCAATTCTATTTTATCCATAAATGCTGTTCCAACTGCAATAAAAAAAATACATTATGATTTTGTTTTAGTAAAAGTATTATTTCTAATATAAATTAAGAAACATTTTAGCCATATTTATAGTTTACAAAGTTATCAGTAAAAAAATTGTTCATTTAAACGTTCCGAACTTCAAGCACATGAAACATTTGAAAATTAGCGTTCCTACTTTGAGGATCCAACAGTTCGAATCACGTACATCTTAGACACATAATAATACAAACTATTTAGAATAATTATTAGTCTACATAATATCAGTCACTTTTTTTCAAGGAACATTAAATGCCTAATAAACCTTACCTTAAATTATTTCTCGAACATATTTATGGGGAACCTCAATTTATAAAATACTCTATCCCCTTTCATTAACAAGTTGGGGCTAGGTAACTTCTCTACAATTTCTTCCTTAGCTACGTCAGAGACATCCTTGTGATCCAACCTAATCATTTGTTTAGAAGTTACATAACTATTCGTAGATTCTTTTTCATTTTCATATTCAAAATCTGTGAAAACATATTCGACTATGAGTTTGGTGTTCTCTTGATATGTTAAGCCTCCTATTTTGAAATGTTCGCACGTATCAGAATCGCAGAAACAGCTCAAACTGCTCATTGTTAGTATTGTTAAACGAACTTTTCCACTCATTTGATGAACATTAAGGGTCCCATTGAAAGTCTTTGTGTTAAATACTTCTCATTGTCTTAATAGCTTCATAGTCAATAGTGCTTATAATAATTTCAGGACACTTTTCCTGAATCGCTCTAAGAATTTTTCCATGGACTATTTATCGACGTAAACTAATGTAGCAACATTTTTTGATATTTGGAAGTTATTTTGGTAGCTTTGTAGCCAAGATATGAAACATGGATTTGTTGCGACATTGGGCTACGGGTCCAGTGCTTGAAAAGTGAAGGCACGTGATATCGGAGACAAAGCTTTTAAAGTGGGTAGCAAATGTGCCAAAATAGCAGTTATGGAATGAGATGTGTTTAAGAACGCTGTGCTATACGACTTAGTCATATTTTCTAAGTAGACAATAACAGTGTGAAGACTAATTTATACGAGATAACCTCCAAAATGAACGGGAATGTTTTTCTTTAGAGTATTTATTGCATTAAATTGGTGGACAATGTTTCTTTCGCGGAACAAAAATGTATCTAAATCCTCATTCAGTTTTCCTATGAGTTGACGTGGTCTCATTCTGTGACAGGGGACTGACACCAGGGGACTGAGAAATTCCACAAATGTCGAAGCTATCACAAATACTAATAAAATATTATTAATTGTCCTGCAGGAATAATTATCTGTCCACCTTGAGTATATAAAATACCGAAAGCTGTCAATTTAATTTCAAAAACATAGTATAAATTTACTCGCCAGGGGACTGTCTCAACAGCCGGCTGAAGCACTTGTTTCAGCGTTAACGTCGAGAAATAACCTAACAGAATAGCATATGAACGCTATCTGTTGTACACCAGGACAAACTTCAAGTTGGAAACGTTCCGTTCAACGCAAAAAGATGACTTTTTGTTGCACATAGAACGATTAAAATAATGTTCAAGTTCAACCAGGGAACTGACTGCAAAAACTGAGGGACACAATTAAGCTCAAGTTTTTAAATATTTAATATTAAATTTGAAAAATATGTGCCACAGAAATTTATCTTCCATTATCACACCATTTAAAAATTGTAATATAAATGACATTTTTCTTTTAAGTTATTGTGAAACCTTTAGCTTTGATTGTGATTCTTAGCTTGTGACACGTCAGGGGACTGATTTTTAATGTACTTAAAAGGAGATTACACAATGTGTATTCCTAATTTTGACGGTTTATGCAGTGGTTTATTAAGAACCATTAATAACCTTCTATTTTTAATATCAATTTACAAGAAAATGTTTTATATTATATGTTTAATTTGCCCGGGACACTGATTTCCCCAATAGTAGAGAAGTGCCCAGATCGCACATTGAGATTGTTCGATTTGTTCTCTCCAAAAGTAATAAAAACCAGAAAAAATTGCCGTTTTGCAAAATCTAGTTATTTTTGCGAAATATACATGCACATCCATAAACTCTCTGAAACTGTGTATTTTATGAAGCTGAAAGTATATGTAAAAATTTGAGCTCAAAATATTAAATAGGTTTGGAGAAAAGCTACGAGGGTCATTTCAAAAGAAATGCACAATGTGGCAACGCTGTGAAATTAATGAAGCAATGTATATTATATTTACATCAGTAATAAAAAAAATTGTGAGGAGTTGACACGTGCTTTGATTCATTTGTTCATACATAGTTTCTTGAAACAACGGTTGTTAAAATATGGCTTATGCAGGTATCTCTAGTACTGTGACGCGCGAGGTACAGACTCGCGTGGACATTGCAACATCGCTGAAGCAAAGATCTCTAGCTGAAGGCGATGGATTCCTCTTGTGAATTGTGGCTATCGATGAAACATGGATCGGAAAAAATATCCGAGCATTATTATTGCCAATAATTGAGTTGTTGGGTACCCGAGTAATAGGGCTTTGGCTCGAGAGTTCGAGATTCCGTGAATCATCTTCCACCACTCACCATACCATCTAAGCGTCTCATCTATTGTTCTATATCCCGTCCGTGAGCCGCGTCTACGACCTATCTACTTCCGTGAGAATGTAGTGGTAATTGGAGAGGGAAGATTTCGTGAGTCTTTCCTCTCTCCTAAAAGTCCGGTCTATAGAGTCGACTTCAACCGCTCGTCCTGCAAAATCTCACTTTTCAGAGTAAGCCCCCTTTCTTCGGCGCACGTCACAATGATCACCATGGTGTCATTATGAAAGATAGAGTGCCTTGTGGAACAAGCGTCACCGTAGCTTATTACCATGATTTTTTGCAAAAGCTGCGAAGAAAAATGGGCGTCCAAACTTGGGAAAGGTTGTGGCAGATTTGCTGGAGAAGTATGGTTGGGAAATGTTACCTCACTCAGCCTACAGCCCAGACATGAGTCCCCCAGACTTCGACTTGTTCCCAAAGCTCAAGGAACCTTTGCGTGGACAGAGATTTTTGTCTCTGGAGGAGCTTTCTGTAGCCGTTACCCAGCGCATATGACAGTTAAATAAAGGAGGTGACTTGACTGGAATTAAAGATCTTCCTAAACTTTTGGATGCCACCATTCAAAAGCACGGAGACTACATAGAAGGACTATAGTGACATATGGTCTAATACGTTTTGTAAGTGTTTGCAAAAAATTGTGCATTTCTTTTGAAACGACCCTCGTATTTGTTATTAAAAAAAAGTTACTGTTGTTTCGGTGGAGCTAACTTTTTTTGGTCGGTCGCAAAGCCATAAAAGTGGACAAATTTGAATCCTAAAGAGTCATAGTGTAACGCACGATTAGCAGCTAATTGATTTTCAAGAATTAAGTACGTTAAAAATGGTTGTAAAAGAATAGTATGTTTTTGTCTCATAAACAAATGGAATAACTTTTGTCATTTTCATCATAATCAATCGAAATTACAGTCAATGTTCAAGATATACAACTGAAATTGGTAAATATTAATAACTAGATAGTGATAATGATTATCGTTAAATTGAGAAAAAAATCAGTTGCGACAATACTTTTGATGATAGCGGTTTATTTACGACTAAATGCGGTCGCAGTGTATGGCGATAGAGTGGCGGTAGTGTATTTGCTGTTTCCGCCTGGGCGCGTCTGGTAGCCGATGACGCTGAAATCGATTTCACGCGTTCAAACTATAACAATTGGACGTATCTCATGAAAGAATAGCCATATCGAGGTGTTTTTTTTTAATTTTAGCTTGCTTTTTGTGCTAATCACAAATTTCGCATTAAAAGCTCAGAAAAAGCACGTTTAGTGCTTGAAAGGTAAGTGTACTTTTCTATATTTTCACTAATTGAACAATTACTGAAAAAACTTTTTAATCTAATGTAAGTATTAGTTTGGTATTTTGATATTTATTCAATAATGTTACAAAAAATGTGTACTGAATTCAAAATTTGTTATTCATGAATCTCGGGTCATAACGCTTTGTAGAAAGAATCGAGAAATTATGGGTTAAGGCAAAATCACTCAGAAGATTGTTTTGTAAGCATACGGAAAAATTTGAAAATCGAAAGTTCACTTCAATAAATTTCATGAAAACATTATGACCCGAGATAATTGAAAAACAAATTTTGAACTCAGTACACATTTTTTTAAAATTATTGAATAAATATTAAAATGAAAAACTAATATTTACATTTTATTGAAAAA
>NC_046663.1:113689102-113692213 GCF_010883055.1 Belonocnema kinseyi
GGTGGTTCAGAATAACGTATTTGCGCATTTTGACAATGCAATATAAGAAACTGATTCTTCATAGTGAATACACTATTGTGTATTTTTTTCAGATTAAAAAAAATAATTGAGCGAGCGCATCGCTAATCAATTTCTCATGGTCTTCAACATAGAAAAACGTCTATTTTTCTTTAATTGTGAATTATTCATATAAATTATTGTAATAAAATAATGAAATTTAGGACGATTAATATTCAGGCTATAATAAGCAGCCCCAAAAAACGTGTTTATTAAAAAACTGATTAGGAGTGATCTTTTCACAACTACAAAAATGATGGTTTTTGACTAAAAAAGACGAAAATGACGATTTTCAGGAGCTCATTTGGGCCCATAAATATATTTTTTTTAGTTAAAAATTACAACAGTTGTTCTTCATAGAATCAAGAATTGAACATTTAAAAATTAATCATTTTGAAGCTCAATATCAATAAGACACGTTTAAACACCTTAAACTATAGAATGATACTGTTGCTCCTACGGCTATACCAGCATTCCATTATTTCCCGGAGGAAAAGAAAAGTAATAGGTATTTGGATCCTAAAATTGAAAATTATATTTAAAACAAATTTATGTACATTTTAATTGGAATATTCTTATAATTTAAATTATTATTCTCTTCATTAATTCACTATTATTTGAGCAATAATAATAAATAATATTAATCTAAAAGATAGTAAAAAAATAAAATTGTAAAAAATTAATAATTATAGAAAAATTGTTTAAGGCCATGTGATGAGTATAACAGCTGATCAAGTCAGCCCTAAGATCAATATTTTTTCACCCATATTGAAAAATAGAAGTTCAAATAACGCGGAAATTTTATTCGGGAAATGTTAATAAATATTAAAAGATCGTTTGTGACCTTGCAAAGAGTTAGAGGAAGAAAAAAGTTTATTTATGCAAATAATGACCAAATATGTTAATTTGCATTTCAAGTGCAAATATTAGTTTTTGCATTACTTTTGCATCATGTTAGTGAGCGATTTTTGTCGTTTTGCCCCGCTTTGATAAATATAAACCTCATAACTAGCCCATTAACAACATTGCGAATTGCTTGCAGGGTTTGACGACAACACGGTCGGTATTTCTTCAAAATAGTAATTAAAAAAAAAACTTTTTTCAATATTCGAATTATTTAGGACCAGAGACACATTCTTGCATGCCTTCTATTTATCGTGCCAAATTTTTCACACCATATCTCATTCCGTGTGGACATAAGTTGGGAAAGAAAACTTCCACTGGTGTTTTCTTCAAAAAAAATTTTTCTCAAAATTTCCACCGGAACAAAGCAGAGACATTGGACCTTATTACCTCCTCTTTCATTTCCTAAACTTTCAGAGCGATACCTCATTTCGTTTAGACGTAAGTTGGGAAAGAAAAATTGAAGACCAGGTTTGGTCACGTGACCCTCTTGTCACATGGCCTTAAAAAAATTTAATTTAAAAATGAAATAAAACCCGAAAATAAACAGCGAATGACTAAACCTTTTCTAGGAAAGATAAAACTTAAATGTTTAAAAACGAAATTTCCAGCGACGGCAAATGACTTGTTTCTTTTTAATTATATATTTTTTCAATTACAATTTTTGATAATAATTATTATTAATTGTTTAACTAAATTCAATCATTCATTCTTCTGTACCTCATTAAAAATTTTCAAAGTTTTCAGCCATTATTCCTAATTTAAAATCTAGTGTTTTCTACCAAACTTTTTATGAATGACTAGAAAATTCATGATTGAATTTAATTAAACAATTAATAATCAGCTCATGAAATTAAATTTACATAAATTAATCTCATTATAATAAGTAAAATATACAAAATTATAAACTAATATCATTGTTACCGTTTATTCCTCTAATCTTATAAATGTATTACTTATTTCTTCAGAATTTTAAAGATTGAAAAAATTCGGAACAAAATATAAATTCCTAAGAAATCTAAAGGGGTAAACGTAGAACAGGTGAAAAATATACAAAGGTGGAAGTCTGGGTCTCATTAACCAGTAATCCCCTGAGAATAACAATGGTGCAAATGCAGAGTCAGCTTGCACATTGACATTTGACGAGTTTATGAACTCTGATGAATTTTGCTAGCTAAAATCACCAAAAATTTTGAAAGCCATGCGCTCGCTCAATTATTATTGTAAAATTCTGAAAAAATACACAATAGTTTATTCACTATGAAGAATTAGTTTCTTATATTGTATTGTCAAAATTCGAAAATACGTTATTTTGGACCACCCTAATAAATAAATATATATATATATAAAATCACTCATGTATTATTCATGGATGATCTTAAGATCTATGCTAAAAACAGAGAGCAACTGCATCTAGCTCTGGGGATTGTCGAACGATATACTAAGGATATTGGAATGGAATTTGAGTTAGACAAATGCGCCAAGGTTTATTTGAAGCGAGGAAAACTTAATGACATCCCGGAAGATCCTGAGCTCGTTGATAGAAGCGCCATACGACACCTTTGCTCTGGAGAGACTTATATATACCTGGGCGTGCCACAAAGCCGCATTCACGATGTGACATCTATAAAGGATACTCTACGAAGCAGATACAAACGTTTCATCCGACAGATTTGGTCTTCCGAACTGTCGGCGAGGAACAAAGTATCTGCAATGAACATGCTTGCCGTCCCGGTACTACTCTATTCATTTGTAGTAGTTCCATGGACGAAGAACGAGCTCAGATCTCTTGATATCGGGACAAGAAAAGTTATGCACATGAACAAAAGCATGCATCTTAAGTCTTCCGTTCCGCGACTGTACATCTCACGCCGTCAAGGGGGTCGCGGAATATTGAGTCTTGAATGTCTTCACAAAAGGATTATTCTGGGTACAGCACATAGAGTTGCAAATGGAAGAGACCCTCTTCTTAAAATTGTCAGCAATCACGAAGAAGTGGGCAAAGGAGCGTTTCTGTACAAAGCAGCGGAGGAGGCTGCTGAAGCACTCGGACTTGACTTCAGTATTAGGGGTGAGCAAAATAAATCAAATCTTATCTATCTCGAGTACTCACTCCTGAAAGCCCGGATTAAGAAAGCACAAGAGAAAAAC
>NC_046663.1:113692313-113696640 GCF_010883055.1 Belonocnema kinseyi
TTGAGCCAAGACATTCCCGATGATAGCTGCAGGGCGTGCCATGCACACCCCGAGCATTTAGCTCACATACTATCTAGTTGTCCAATTCACGCGGGAACGACCCACATTCAAAGGCACAATGCGGCACTAAGAGTGCTTTATTACCATCTCCGTCACTCCTACGGCATTAACCTTAATATCGCTCCTCTTAATGCTCCTAGGGAAATTGAGTCAATTGTCGAGAATGGGAAGTGCCGCATATCCTGGAACTTTATATTCTCGACAACTGTTTCTGTTGCTCACTCGAGGCCTGACATTGTTCTTCTTGACTTCGAGAAGAAAACCATGTTCGTTATCGAATTTTCGGCACCAGCTGACAAAAACATCATAACCAAGGAGAATGAAAAGAAAGAGAGGTATCGAGACCTTATAAGGGAGTTGCAACGATTGTATCCGGAATATTCTGTTAAATTGATCGTCCTTATCATCGACGCTCTTGGAGGTGCCAAGCTTTCACTTGCTAATGGCCTACAAAGCATCCCTGTGTGTCAACAATATGCTAAAACACTTGCAGGAAAAATGCAGAAGGCGGTTGTCCTTGGGTCGCTCCGTGTTCTTAGAGTGCACAAGGCTTTTGTAGTTTTTCTCTGCATGAGCAATCTAACGATAGTTACGCGCATATACACACTTTCTTTCGCCAATATTTGCACGTGCATTTGCCATAGATTACTCAATATAGGCATCTCTTCCATTGAATGCTGATACGGTCAAAGTCCAGATTTCAATGATTTCCCGCTGTTGATTTTCTTTTCACACATTACATACCTTCTTTTGCATATCCTCTGTTGATCTTTAATAGTTATATTGGCTGACAAACGATTGATCAGTAAATATATATATGATTCATAGGTGCTTGAAGGAAAGTGGATGTTGTTTCCCAAATGAGAACAGCTATAGAAAATATAGATTTCAATAAGGAAAGGAAATTGGTTAGAAAACATCATTTGCCAATCATCGTAAAGAGATATTTAAAATGATGGAAAACCAATAATAAAGTTAATAGCCTTTGTGAAGAGCCCTTGTGGAAATTTAAGTCGGGGGCAGGCCAGTCTACGGCTAGAGCTGGCCGGGGAGCCCGACTTTCAGTCGGGCGATGACCGGGGCTTGTGGTCGAAATCCGGCCAGCATCGTCAAGCTGCGCTGGCCAGCGTTCGGCCATGAATCATGGCCGGCCTGCCCCGGCCGGTATCAATTGGTGCTGTACTAGATTTAAATCATTTGGGTTTCATTTTTTTGACGGGCACATGTCCCTGCATTTGTGGATCAATTTTATTCTTTTTTACTGCTTGAATTGGAGCATATTAATATATGAAATTCCACACGCCCTGCACACACATAACATTAACTCTTTTCACGTAGCCGTTGAGACATATTTAATAAAAGTAATATAGCTTGTAGTCTTTTGTCAGATGTTCCTGAAACTTGCCAGCCCTCTCTTGCATCTGCGTTGTTCATCTATTGCACTCCATACCGGCTCAAAAGATGTCAATACCCTATCTTTCAGGATGCCAGTGAATAGCTTATATCTGGTGTTTGAACAAGCTATGGGTCGGTTGTTCTTTGGACTTGACAAATCTCCGGTACCGTGCGTGCGTCTTTGCACTAACCACTGTAGTATGGGATGTTCTCCGTTCAAGAAAGTAGCAAATGAGCGAGCTACATATTGGTACATAGAAATGAACTTCTTCCACCAAAAGTTGTTGAATTTATCTGGTCCTGGCGCTGAAAAGTTCTTAGTTCTACAAAAACTTTCTTCATTTCTTGAGCAGTAATTAGTGGACACTTCTCCTCTGGACGTTTTTAAGACTTGCCTCTGGCAAACGTTACGACAGAGTGATATATCTTAAGCGTCTTCATTTATTTGATGAGTAATTGAGTATCTTCATATACTTGTTCCCAGGAGACTTGAATCTCTTCTCGACAAGGCGGATTTTCAACGACACGTGACTATTTGTTGAACAGATGGGAAGGACAAGTGAAAACGGTGGAATGTTCCCAAGTCCACTTTACGTACCGTTCAAGGCCTTCTTTGGCTATTGAAAGAGCTCTTATTTTTGCGTCCAGTGCTGCTTGATGGTCAACATTTACACTTGTTCAGCGTGTGATTTGCTTTTTGCAAATTTTGAGCAAGCTTTGGAGTGAACTTTTTATTTGATGTTGAGTAGCTAATCACGTACTGAACGTTTGATACATACCGTCTCGCCGTTTTAATTTTAAACTGGAGCTCTGCAAATCAGGGAGCGTAGTATTCGCTTTAGCTAATTTTTCCATCCTGAGAGACGTTTGGAGGATTTTTAATCTCCCAGTTCTCAGGTTGGATTTATCGGCTATCTGCAAAGGTGGTCTTGCTGGAAAGGGTGGTAAGTCCTCTGGACGATGTTGCTCTTCTCCTTGCTGATACCTGATCTCTTAAATACTGAGGCGTTTTATGAGCATATTCCGGGTGCGTATTGAGCCAACGTTCATGCAACTACCGCATGTATTCTCTTTGCGCCGATGGACTTCCTTTCCAACAGGTAAGGATGTCCCTCCAGAGTTGGCCCGCCCATTTAAAACTATGTTCTTGCGTATTTCCGGGGTCACTGCCTGGTCGTCGCCTTGGTTCGGTCCTATTGCCACTCTTAACTCAACCATGGCCTGCGTACGAGAGGACTATTGTGGGTGGCACTGCGCGATACAGGTTACATAACCGCATAATTCGTTGCACTGGGGAGTTAGCCCTAAGCAACGTGGCTGACGGTAAGATCCGAATTAAATCCACATGGATGCAAATGTATTCTATTGTAAACTGAATGCGTGGATCATTTCAAATACAGTAAAACACTTTAATAGCCCTCCCTTCGATAGCCATTCCGAGAATTGAAGCCGCGCCGTAAGCAGGTATAACAGGAACTGCGCGGGGGCCGCGGTTGTCACTCAGGCGAGCAGTCAAGCGTGAACAAACAAAAGCGGAGCGGGCTACAATGAGTTAATTCACACTCAAAGCAAATTTTTTTGCAAAGTTTTTTGATTATAAAAATATCTGTAATTTTTTTAATTCCAAAATAATAGAAACATATGTTTGAAAAATGTACGACAACTGCAGTAATGTTATAATAATATTAATGGACGCAATAATACATGGATGACCATGATGAATTTGGATGATACGAAAGTTTAATTGATAAACTTTAGCAGAAGTTAAGATTAATTGAATAACGATTTTTAGGCGGGTACACTTGGAAAAGTTGGCCCCATGTACTAGGCCCAACTTTTTCCCCAGCGAAAATCCTTCCAGAATGCAGGATACTTTTCACAGTTTATTTTTAAAATATTGATCTTAGGAATAAAAACTTATTGGTGATTTGAGCAATCCTACAGACTTCTACATTTTTGTGTGAACTTTTCTCTTAAAATTTGAGAAAGATTCTTTGCGATTCTATTTAAAAAATAAATTATACCTTGTATCTGCGGATAAGCTCCGAATTTGCAGGTACAGACTTCAAGCACAGCTTTTGGATAACGCTTTAATCCTAAAGCATCATCGTCTTCATCTTTTAGACAACATTCTCTGCATTTTTCGCTGGAATAAAAATAGATTGTAAGGAAATGAAAAAAACATTTGTATAAACAGGACTAGCTTATTATTTAGAAGTAATTAATTTTTTGTAAACAAAACAACAATTCCTCTTATAGTACTTTATTCTTCAGAATGCTGGAATTCGGATTTTAAAATTTCCCCTGGACTGCAAATTTTGTTTTAAATGTGATGTTAATAACTTTAAACAATCTAGACACAATACAAATTCTTTTTCTGAAATACAAATCTCACAATACAATTCAAAGCCTTTCCATAATTTCGTTACTTCTATATTCTAAGTATTCTCTTTGGAAGCTGATATTACGAGGGTGGATCAAATATAAACCGGAATTTTACAAATACTTTTCTTAGCCAATCGCAAGCACTCTCACAGTGTAGGTTCTTGTAATGTGTATTAGGAGTGGGTAAAACGCTTGGTGAGCTGTTTGACTCAGTCAATTCGTCAGTACAGCTATGAGTGAGCAACAGGTTCTAGCGTCCGTTGCACAACGGGTTATAATAAAGTTTTTAACTAAAGAAGGCGTTAAACCGTGCGAAATTTTGACTCGATTGAAGGATCAGTATGGGGATGATACTCTGTCTAAAACTCAAGTGTTTGATTGGGAAAAAAAATTTAAGAGTGGACGAGAAAGTGTGGAAAATGTGAGTCATAATCGACGTCCAAGATCAAGTGTCTCTGGCGATAACATTGGTGCAGTTCGTGACCTT
>NC_046663.1:113696740-113713204 GCF_010883055.1 Belonocnema kinseyi
GAGGAGTGTTGCTCATTGATTTCCTACATGATCGACGTACGGTTAACGCTGCCTACTACTGCCAGCTGTTGGAGGCAGCAAAAGCCGCTTATAGAAGCAAAAGACGCGGTAACCCCATCAGAAACGTCATCCTTTTCATGACAATGCCAGGCCACATACGGCGGATGAAACGAAACAAAAACTGGAGGATATGCATTGGGAAACCCTTGAGCATCCTCCATACAGCCCAGATTTGTCACCCTGTGACTATCATTTGTTTGCGCCCATGAAAGATGCACTTGGAGGATTGCGTGCGCAATTGGTTGATGACTCGACCTCAAAGTTTCTACGAGCAAGGAATTAACAAGCTTCCAAACCGCTGGAAAAATGTGTAGGGCGTGAAAGAGACTATGTAGAAAAATAATCAATAGTATTTTTGTATTGTTTTATAAATAAATAAATATTAAAAAAGAATTCCGGTTAATATTTGATTCACCCTCGTATAAATATTCTTCATATTTTAAATAATTATCCGTCTATCGCTTCATCCAAAGATAAAAGTGGGAAGGAAATCTACATATTTGAAATTCTAGTCTATCTTGGTGCTTTTTTATAGGTATGTGAAGTATGTACATATATAATTGCTGCAAAACTAGATAGAATTTACTTTTTTGTACTCACTAAATATCATTTAAATTATACTTGTTCAACTTCTCACAAGTGGAGCACAATAAATTGGCTTTGTTGAATCCTAGGAGTTTGCAATCCTCGGCAGAATATTCTGCAAAACCATTGGTCTGAAATAAATATATTTTATTCATAAAAAAAAAGAAGTATGGCTCGTACGCATAGAAAAATATTTCATTTACTATGCACCGACTTCCGTTGACCAAGCAAGAAAAACGGATTGATAGCCAAAATATCATATCAAGAAATAATGACGGGTTGAATCCAAAAAAATCAATATTATATAGATTAGTGTTTGAAACCCTCTTGCAGAACACGAGTTTGGATAAGTATTGCTGAAATACCATATTCGATTACTCGACTAGGTCCTTAGAGATTGTTCATAAACTACGTGACGCGTTTTTAATTGTTTAAAAAAAAAGTATATAAAAAGGAGTATATGCAAAAACCTTATAGGGCAGTAAACCCACTGGTCGGACACTTTTATTGGTTTCGTCTTTATAACGATATTGGCCAAAAATAAACAGTTGAATGTAGGGTAGACCGGGGCAGCGGCGTCATTACTAAATAAATCTATTTTATTGAAGAAATGGTGCTAGGTATGAGCACAAACCTTGAAAATTTACGTTGTAAAAGGAAAGTAATGTAGAAAACAGTTTTGACAACAAAATAATTAAATAGGAAATAAATTTAGAAAATAGTTTAGACTTCGCCACCGGTGTTACGGAGCCCAAGAAAATAGTTGACAAATGATTGGATGGTAATCGATAATACCGATAATTCAATCAAACTCTAACCACAAAACAAAACACGTGTGAAACACATAGAATCATTATTTTTTTAATTTTTGTATTTTTTAAAGAGAATCTAAATCGGAAAAAAATAGAGGTTCCCATTTAAAATTACTCCCCCTCCCGTTCCCACAGGATTGGAAACTGAAATTTTGTGCAAAAGAATTTTGTACGCTTTAATAACTCTGATCAAGAAAATTTTATATTGCACGGTCGTATACACTATACACAGGTCCGGGGGCTCTCGCGGTGAGGGATGTTCCCTTACGTAAGCCAAAAATTTTCGCTATCTTGCCACCACGCGACATGGCGCGTAAAAAATTTGAAAATGTAAACACGTTTTCTAGCCTCAAAGTCGAAGTAATACTGGAACAACAAGAATATTATTGCAGTCCACTGCAGATGTGCAATCTGTAGAAAAATGCCGTTTGCGTGTTCGGTGCCGAAGTAGGAAGGAAAAAGGAGCAAATGTAAAGGAAAAAGTTATACGTTCAAAGTGCCTAGTGCTTCTAGACTCCGAAGAGAATGGGAATCGTGTGTTCCCGGTGTTATTGTTTTCCGATCTACAGCACGTGTATGTGAAATGCATTTTTCCGATGAGAATATTATTAGAGAGTACGTCACAAATATGACAAAGAAGTGCGAATTATCTATCGTACTCCTTTGAAACATCCGCGTTTAAGAAATGGTGCCAAATCGACAATATTCAATAATAAGAATACTTGCGGGAAATTAAGGGAATGTTTGCGGCAACCGCCCTTATCTATGTAAAATAGAATTGTTACTTTGCTTATCAGTAAGTTTTTGTTACTAACGAGATTTTTTACTTTCTTCGAATTTCTGGCATTTCAATTCAAACATAATTATATATATTAACATATCTCGTATTATTTTGATTATTAAAAATTTTTTAAGTCAACTTAATTAAATTTATTTTTAATTTCATCATGTTTAAGCTTTACTAAGCGTTTATTATTTTGACTATATTTACAAACGCATCCATATTATTTAAATTAATAAATGCATGTTGAAAAAATTGATTTTATCACATTCAAATTTCAAATGAAACCGCCACTACTCTACTATTACACACCCTAGTGGCAATTTTTCTAATTACCCGGAAGATTCAATAAGGGAACATCCCCCTCCACGAGTCTCCTGACCAGTGTATACGACCGTGTTATATGGTTTTAAATTAATGTTTAGAGACTCATAGAAAACATATAATTTGCTCATTATTCCATTTATTTGTTATAAACCAATTTTATGAACATATTAGCAAATAGTCTTATTATCGATAAAAAAATGGTTCTTTTTTGTTGTTAAAAGTGCTTCATATTAATGTAGGAATGACATTTAATTACAAACCTAATTTGAAAGTTTATAATAGCCATTTTTATAAACAATTCTTATAAACAATTCTTTTGGCAAAATATTAAAATTTGAGAATGTTTAAATTATAATTTCCTTTAATCGCCAGAACGACTTCAGGTATTCATTAAAATAATAAATATTTAATAATATTTTATCAAATATAAAAATTTAAATTTTTATAAACAAATTCAAAATTTTGGCCCTTTCGTTAAGAAAAATTTTTTTACTGAAAATGTTTTAAGCTATTGGACGAATGATTGCTTGGCACAAAAAATATTAGAAATGTTAACAATAACCACTGTTATTAACCATTCTTTTGACAAAATATTTATAATTAAGGTTTTATCAAATTTAAATTTTCTTTGATGATCAGAATGGGTACATATATTTCTGAAAATAATATACCTTCGATAATATCTGGTAAAATGTAACAATCTAAATATTTATAAACAAATAAGATAGACAATTTTAAATTTGCATGCAGTGTTCTAATTCATTCTCAATATATTGTGATTGAAAACGCGTCTTTTTCCGAGTGAAACTGCCAACATTTGGAATTTGTTTATATAAATTGTTTATAATCATTTAAGTTGTTATATTTGACTAAATATTATTAAAGAAACATTTTTTAGGAATATCTGTATCCATTCTAGCGATTAAAGAAATTAAAATTTGATAAAAGCTTAAATTTGAATATTTTGTCAAGAGAATTATTTATTACAATGAGAATGAGAAATGAGATTTTCTCCCACAGTGCGGTGCCGAAGTCGACTCAGGACAGTGATGAACTAGCTGTGAATTCGATGAAATGCCTAAGAATTCAAGGTGAGGTTAATAAGACTTCAGAATTAATTAAGTAAAAACTTTTAAAAATTCAAAAAAAAATAGCTGAATTAAGTAGAATTGAGTGAATTAAAAAAATTCAAGAGAATTCCAAAGATTTGAAAATAATTCAGGGTGAATTCCAAGACGAAATACAAATCTGCAAATCATTCAAATAAATTGGAATAATTTTGAAAATCGAAAAAAAATTGATTGGTTACAATAAATTTTTAGCGGATTTAGAGAGATTTTAAAAAAATGAGATGAATTAGATGAAATCCAAAAAAATCAACCTGAATTTAAAAATCACTCAAGTAGATTGAAAACAATTAAAAACATGGAACAATTAATTGAATTGGGTAGCATTGAGTGGAAATTTAGAAGAATTGAAAAGGATTTAGAAAAATTAATAAGAATTCAGGGCCAATTACAAATGAATTTTGAAAAATATTTGGAAATATCTTCAAATTTTAGAAATCCTACGAAATCACTCATGTCTGGAGAAAAATTCTTTGAAATCCATTAAAATATTAAAATCCCTTAAAACTATTCAAACTCTTGGAAATCCCTTTAAATTGTTCAAATCTCTTGAAAATGTCTTGGAATATTTTAAAATACCCTAAAATACTTCAGTCTTTGAAAGTCTTCGAACTACTGAAATAAATAAAAAAAGGTTGGGAATCTTTTAAAATTTCCTCAAATATTTCGAATCCTTTCATATCTTTTGAATAGAAAAGAGTAAATTTATATAAATTCAAGTGAATTAAAAAACTTCCAGTGAATTCCTAAAATTGAAGAGAATTAAAAATCTTTTCAAATCTTTAAAACCCTACAAAATATCTCCCTTCTCACGAATACATTTTTTAAATTCACTAAAATATTATAAAATTCCGTGATATTCTATGATGATATTTTCTGAAATATGCAAGATAAGTCAAAAATAGGTATAGAACTGAAATGAATAGTGATTAACCCACGAATTTATTTAATGAATGAAAATTATGATTTTTGTTATTTTTGACAAAGTACCTCAATGAAATAGGGTACCCATAGGGACCAAATCTTAAAAATAGGGTATTTTAGGGACCTTAACTAAATATACTGTACAAAAAGGAATATAGGGACCGGTCTGTGAGGCCTGAAAAATATTACAAACAATTTTTTAAATACAAAGACAAATCAAATTATATATTTGAAATGATAATTTTTTGAGCTGGAAAAGGGAATGGTGAAGTTCCGTTGCATCCCATCCCTTTCCCAACCTTATGATTTTTTTTTTACAAAAATGGTCAGAATTATTTTATTTCAAAATTTATGATCAAAAACCTGCCGCAGGCAGGTGTATAGGAGCACTATAGTAGTTTCACTGTATTATAAATAAGAATAACTTCCTGAATCCTCAATAAAATGTATTGATATTATAGGTCAATCGATTTTCCTTGAATCAAGGAGTCTTGTCCGCTCTGGTTTCAATTTTAAATTAGGTTAGTGAAAAATGTTTCACTATGAAAAACGGTTTTTTTCAAATAATATGTATTACCATAGCTTCCTTACGCTTAATTAAAATGCATCAATATTATAGTTCAATCGATTTGCCTCCAAACTTTACCCCCCCCCCCCACACACACACAGAAATATTGGAAAGGAATCGGGGGTGAGTACGAGTTATAGCCCCCTAGTCGTTATCGTTTCGAATTTAAAGTCAACCATAACCTTTTACATCTTTTTCACAAGCCTGCGATTTTTAAATACCCGAAATCGGACATGAACTTAAATAAAATGGGGTCAGGATGCCTTCGAATTGGGACGAATATCGATTTAAAGAAGTTTCTGGGTCGAGAACGCAACGACTCATTTCCAATTATTGTTTGTGGTGGGGGGGGGGGGGTAAATACGCGTGGTGTCAAATATGAGTTTTACTAAAATTGAAGGCGATCGACCTGTTTTTTCTTTAGGAATAGATAAAGAACTGATTCGCCAGTTCTCAAAATAGACAAAAATATGAAATAGTAGAAGAAAACAGTAATGTCAACATTTTAGGAGATAGATTATGTTATTTTAAGGTAATTTTAAATAGAAATTAATTATTTGCAATTTAAGAATATGTTTTTTATAACGCTGACTATAAAGATTAATCATTGAATTTTATTATAATAAGTGAATTTTATGCATTTTTAAAGGAAAATGTTTATTATTTAGATATAAATGAAAAGTAAAGGTTGAGTCGAGACGGGACACGTACTGGGACGAGACAGGATACTGTATCTCTGACAGTTTCAACCCTTTTTCATTGCTAGCAGATGTAAACATCATGGCCGCACAAACCATGAATGAAAATTAGCGGTCGATACCCTAACGGGTGGGGGGGGGGCAAGAGGTTGGGTGGGTGGGGTGTAGATTTGAGTGAGATGGACTGGGAAATGTAAATTTTACTGAAAATAATACTAAACAATTCATAATTTTAAGTAAAAATGAAGTATAAGCGTTTTTTTTAAAAAGAAAATAGCCCGTCGCTACCCCGGTGGCGGAGGTAGTGTGCGCGCCTGGTAAACAAATGTACCTTATTTAAATTTATAAATAATATCTTAACAGATTGGAAAGAAACCCAACAAATACATAATGATTGGATGTTCAAAGATCCAGTCCTATACATTATAAAATTTTAGTGTATCATTGTGCGATTGTACGTATTTTATACCTATCAGGCTATTTTGTGAAGAGTTGAAGATGTTATTTTTTAAATTTTGTTTTTAGTATACATATTTACGAAGCTTTTATTTTCTTGACATACAGAGATTAGAAAAGTTGTTAAATTTGTACGAATCTCAGTCACTTATTTTTCCGCTACGAATGTTTTTATCTTTCGAAATAGTGATTTTGAACGTGTTAGCAAAATAATTTTGAAAATATCAATATTTTCAGCATTTTAAGATCTTTGTGTATGAAAAGGTAGTTCATAAAACTCTTTTAAACATAAATGATCTTTAATACAACTAGTATATAACGAAATATGTTAAAATTCGAGAAATTTATAATAAAAATAAATTATAGACAATGTCTATGGTTACGGAATTTTCTGTAACGTTTGCCCTGAAGAAACTGGAAATGGGGTTACGATTATGGAAAATTCCGTAACGTTAGCCCTGACCGAGCTGGAAAAGAGATAAAAGTTACGAGAAATTCCGCAACCATAGACAGTGCGTGAATTACATGCTAAATAAATACCAAACATAGTTAAGTATACATTTAAGGCGTGTGAAATATATTTTATAAATATTTTTACTATCATATTTCATATTTATTTCTAATGGAAATAAATATTTATATTAAATTCTTGTTACAAAATGAATGGGTATTGTTTTATCGTGAAGTAAAGTAAATCTTATGCCATTTTCAAAAGATGTTAGTGTTCATTACGATTTATATGTAAACAAATGATAAATAATATTACTCCACACAAAATAACATAAAAAATACTTTTTTTATTTAAAAATAATTACATTATAATTAAAGTGCCTTGTTCACTCCTTAGCGTAACCGTTCCGTCCCAGGATGGGGACATGGCGGGATAAAGGCACTACTTTCGTAACTAAATTGTTTTACCACCTTTAGTGATTTGCGGAATAGACACACATAGGCGTTTAAAATATTTATAAATAATACTTCATATGCGTTATTATATTACATTGTATATTATATTATATTTTCCTCTTATCGCGTTATAATTTACTAATCTATTCAATTATTTTGTAAAATAATTAACTCCTATGAATAAAATTTTCCTATATGGAAGGTTTTATCAGTTTTATAGTTTAATAGTGTAAACAGAGAAAACATAAGTTTCACGTGGATAATTATGAGTCTTGTATTATGACTTTTGAATAGTTCAGATAGGTTGGGTTGCAGAATAGGAGCGTCACCTGTCACCTCTGCCTTGGCTGGGAAACATTTTTTGTTTGGCAAAGAACTATTAGAATCTTTAATTGAATGATAAATGAATCGATTTGATGATGCAAAAATTTAAAACTACTTTTACTTTTGTTACTATGATGTCTCAAATATGGTTCTGTCGCGATATATCGTACTGATCATATATAACGAGAAATTGGAAATGGCTAGGGGGATTCAACCAATATTAATGTTATGACTAGCCACTGAGGTGCTTTCTCGCCCTCACGAAACGTTCGAAAAGGGTAGGGTTTTGAAAAATTGTTCTTGTGACCTATCAAAGGGGTGTTTCTCGCCGTTTGAATTCTTAAAAGCACCTAAACGGTGAATTAAATATGATCATTCCGATATCGTGACATACCCATATTTTATCTTTCACTGAAGATTCTAATAGTTTGTTGCCAAAAAACAGGCGATGCCCCTAAACTGCAATTGCACAAAAGAACATATATAGCAAATAATATAATTTCATTTTGAATTAGTACGTGAATATTAGACTTACAATTATCGTAACGAAAACAATCGAAAATACTGTCACTAACTTCGCCATACCTGCATATGTGGCTATGCGACCGGTGACCAGTGATACCAATGTTGACACCCTGTGCTACTGCGCTTGCGCTAGGGCCGCGCGCTGGTAGGCCGCACTTGGCGCGCAATTCATAATTACTTTAAGGGCATGTGATACTTAGAAAATTGTCGATTTTACCAGTTTTAGGTTCCGACGACTTTTTTTCTTTAATAATCAATATTTTGTCTTAAAAATTTGGGGCATGATAGCGACCATTCTAACGGACGTCCTTACACACTTTTTTTTTGGTTTAATTCAAAAAAGTTTTAATTTAGCAAAATCCGATTAATTTGCATAGCGTTTAGGAATTAGTATCGATTTTACCAGTTTTAGGTTCCGACGGCTTTTTTTTCTAGAATAATCAATATTTTGTCTTAAAAATTTGGGAAATGATAGCGAACATGCTAACGGACGTCCCCACACACTTTATTTGTGTTTTTTTTTCAAAATTTTTTTTGATATTGCTAACAACGTATGTACATTTGGAGGTTATGTATGTTACAATTCTCCTGTGCGTTACTTCCAAACTACACAATATTTTTGGCCGAAAAGTTTAGACTTGCAAATTAACATAGTAACTAATCTCCCGGAACTAACCCTTTTTGCAGGCAATCAAAAAAGTTTATTTCATAAATAATTTCCAGATTATCGGAAAGGCAGAGATGAAAAACGACGTAACCTCAAAATAATACATATGCATAAAATTTTTATTTAGCACAGTAAAATTTTTTGTTATTATCCCCCAAAAAAGAGGCCGGGGACGTCCGTTATGATATTTTATAGCATCTCTGAATTCAGTTTTTAAAAATTTTCATTTTTGTGGAAAAAAAGCCGGGGAAACTGTGAGTATCACATGCCCTTAAAAACAATTCTTGTAATTTCAATAAATAATTATTAAAAAATGCACAAGACTGCATATAAATTGTGTAACTTATTATTTCAGGCAAAAAATTATAACAGATTTATTCTATAAATAACAGTTTAATTTAAGGGCATGTGATACTTACTGTTTCCCCAGCTTTTTTTCCACGAAAATGAAAATTTTTAAAAACTGAATTCGGAGATGCTATAAAATATCATAACGGACGTCCCCGGACTCTTTTTTGAGGGATAATAACAAAACAAATTATTGTGCTAAATAGAAATTTTATGCATATGCATTATTTTGAGGTTACGTCGTTTTTTATCTCTGCCTTTCCGATAATCTGAAAATTATTTATGAAATAAACTTTTTGTATTGCCTGCAAACAAAGTTAGTTCCGGGAGATTAGTTACTATGTTTATTTGTAAATGCAAAGTTTCCGACCAAAAATATTGTGTAGTTTGAAAGTGACGCTCGGGGGGACGTGTGTGTGGGGACGTCCGTTAGCATGTTCACTATAATTTCCCAGATTTTGAAGGGAAAATATTTCTTATCCTAGGAAAAAAGCCGGGGGAATCTAACACCGAAAAAATCGATACTATTTCCTAAGCGCTATGCAAATCAATCACATTTTGCTAAATTAAAACTTTTTTGAATTAACCTAAAAAAAAGTATGTGGGGACGTCCGTTAGCATATTCGCTATCATTTCCCAAATTTTTAAGACAAAATATTTATTTTTCTAGAAAAAAGCCGGGGGAACCTAAAACTGGTAAAATCGACAATTTTCTAAATATCACATGCTCTTTATTGAATTCCAAAGACCAACTGATATTTTACAAAAAATTTATTTCAAAACATCCGATTCCACTTTTGCGGCACCAATCAGAAGCGGAGTGAGTGGTGATACAACTCTCCCTTGAGGAACTCGAGATCCAACAACAAAGCATGGTCCCGCCAATTTGATGCTCAAATACGTTCGACTTGGAGTGAACCGACGGATCCGACGCAGGTACGTTTTTAGAAGCGGGGCGGAGGGGTTGCCTGAATAGAGCTGTAGTTTTTTCTATCTCCACTAGATGGCGTTACTTCGTTACTGTACGCGGTGTGCATACTTGCCTCAACAGCCTTGTATATACGGTCACGAACTAGTGTTGGGATTTTGTATTGCCCATGGGATGGTCTGAAACGAAACGAACAGTCATGGAGAATAGACATAAGGAGACCAAACTAGTGGAACTAAAAATGAACACTTTTCTGTTGCTAGAAGTACGCACACACACATGTGCAAAATTACACTTACGTATAGTTCAAAACTTCCCGAACGTGTCGTGCCAACCGAACTGTAAAAAAATATGGCTGCCGATGTGAATGCGAGTCAAATGTAAATAAATAATGATTGAACAATTAATAGTTTGTGAATAAAGGAAAGAATGTTATATTTAAAAATCGATGTATAAAAGCGAAAGTTTCCAACAAGTGTGGTTTCAAGTGTAGTGTACAAGGCTTTCAGAGTGGTATAAGTTGTATGTTTATTGTTTTTGTTACGAACGCGTCGAATACCTGTCGCACGCATAGTGTTGGTAAAAGTAATTTGATATATTAATAAACATACTACATACCTCTTTCATGGCTAATAATTTTTTATTCCACAAACATTTCAAAAAATCCTGTCTGATTATCAATTATTTATTTGTTCAAGCGACCTGTCAAAACAAAATAATGGAGGCGGCCATATTTTTTTTAAAGTGCGGTTGGTATGCCACGTTCGGAAAGTTTTTAACTATAGTAAGTGTGATTTTACACATATGCATGTGCGTACTTCTGGCAACAGAAAGTGACCGCTTTTGGTGAAGTCCATGCATTACAGATTGGTCTCCTTATATCTATTCTCCATGCGAACAGTAATGTTCTCCCCCACCGGGGAGAGAAAAGCAGATGTGGCTCCAAGCCATGATCCAACAAACCATGGTCCCGCCAATTCGATGCTCAAATACGTTCGACTTGGAGTGAACCGACGCCCCCCACCATACTCACTGCATTGGCTGGATCCAACTGGATCCAAGATGTCTGAAAGTTCGGATACCGCCTCTGATTGGTTTACTTTTTTTTACTTGCTCCTAGCGGGACCTAGGGACCCTGTAGTAAGGGACGCGCCATGTAGCAACTGACTGCGGATTAGTCGAGTGAGAAGAGAGAGACAATTCCGTTCCATATCAGAATAGTATACCAAAATTTACTACAGCTTTGCGCTTCGGTATGTAAATAGTGTTCGTTGACATGTGAAGTGGTTAGGCAGTGCATTCTAACTATAAAATTTTCTGTTATGTGAAGATAAATTGGGTATTTGTAATGCGTGTTTGTGCAGTAGAAAGTTGCAAACATTCTACAAAAAGAGGCAAGCAATGTTTTGCTTTTCCTATCTTCCTTTTCTGATTGTCCAAAACCAATTTCTTTAAAAGAAATTTCGATTCTACTATTTTTGTTGAAAATTGATACTTTAAATTAAAAATTGAACTTTTTTACTTAATAAATCAATTTTATAATTTTTCTGGTTTGGTAAAAAATCAATCCTTTTGTTTTAAAATCGATCTCTTTTCGTTAAAAATGGAAAAAATTTGGAAACAAATTAATCTGTTTTCATATAGTATTTGGAAGTCAGTAATTTTGCTGAAAATTCGTCATTCTTGGTAGAAAAATAAACTTCCTAATTGAAATTTCATCTTTTTTCGAGGATTCTCTTATTTTGTTAAAAACTCCTTTTTTTGTGAAAAATTAATTTATTTAAAAGAAAATTCGATTATACCATTTTTTAAAGTATTCATTCTAAGTGAATTCTTGTTATAAAATTTCTAAACTTAAAATGTTTCTGTTACTATATTAACACTGTAAAATTCGTAAATTGAAAGATAACCAAAGAATAAAATTCCCGAAATTATACAAGTCGAATTGGAGAATTCACGAAAAATAAAATAAATAAAATTCCGGACAATAAGATATTACCGAATATGAAAAATCCCTAAAGAAAATGGCTGAATTATAAAATATCCGAACTAGAAAATTCATGAATTTAAACAATTCAAAAACTTGTTTATTAAATATTATTTATTTATTGAAAATACAATAATCGAATATATATTTCTGTATGAAAATTTTTGTTTGAAAATGTGCATAGTATTAGAAAAAAATATTTAAAAGTTCTGAAAAATCGAATTTTTTTTTTAATAGAAAAATAATAAAAATAAATTTTGATATAAATCGTTGTTGAATTGAATCCTGCAAAGTTTGTTTCAAAAATGTTCCTATGTAGGTACGAAGAAAATTTAGACAGAAAATTTTTTTCTTTCAAAGCGTACGTGATTTTTAATGTATTTTTTAATACAATTTTTTTAAAATTGTTATTCAGGTGCCGGAGATTTCATTTTTTGAGATGTTTTGTTCATCCCTTTCAGGATTTTTTCAGCGATGCCATATTTTTATACCTCCTCTTAAAATTATGTAATTTTTAAAAATAAAATTCAACATTTCAAAACATTTTAAAATCATCAAAAGTATCAATTCTCTTTTAAATTATTTCAAATATTTTAAAATTATTTTTAATTTTTTTCGGAACTTTTAAATGTCTTTTAGACTGATTACCAATTTTCCTAACATTTTTGTAGAATCCTGTTCTTTAAGAATTAAAATGAAATACTTTTACCTTGGAAATACAGATAAAAAAATAAAACAATTATAATTGTAACGTTCAAAGAAATGATTCAAAAAAATGTAACATTCAAAGTTTAAATTTGTCACTCGGAAATTGTGACAATTCTTTTTCAAATTGTTTACTATTGAAAATTGTTTTTTTTTAAATTTCCAAACTAAAGAGATTAAAAATGGAATATTTTATACTGAAATAATACTTCAAAATGATTTTGAAATTGAATAAATGCGTTCATTTAAGAAGCCATTAATTCGAACGTTTACACTTGTGTCACTACTAAGGCTTTCGAATTAAATTAGTTCAAATTTTAACGTTAAAATATGTAAATGATATAATTTTTAACAGATCTAGAATCATCTTGTAAAATCAATCATTGTTAAATTTCTAATACTCGAACTGCAGTTCAATTTTCAAATTTACTTTCTTTTCCCGATTTGTCTCGGTCGCGAGTATAGCTCAATATTTAGAACAACTTTCATTTTTTTGAAATAGTAATTTTTCGGTTCTAACTTACGAGACAATCATTTTATTCTTTGAAAGATTTTTTACAAATCTTGTTGATAATTTTTACATTCTCATCCAAAATGAGAAGGTATTATTATTTTTTTTATGAAAAATAACTTTTTCGGATTTTATCAAATGTCGACGTTTTGAGGCCTCTTGAGTCAGAAAAACAAGATTTTACGTCGGGGTCTGTTTGTCTGTCCGGCGTCGTCATTGTTGTCTGTATACCGGATAACTTTCAAAAGACAGGTCGGATTGAATTAGACTTTGACTTTGATAATTTTTTTTGATAAAATCAAACTTACCAAAGTTAAAGGATTTTCAAAATCCAAAAAACGAAACGAAAATGGACATTTCAAGCAAAAAAAGCTTGATATGGGAAAAAGTCAAGAGGCGAAAAACGCTACTTTTACAAGGCCCTATGATTATTTTTTCACATTCTCATCCATAATGAGAAGAGTTTTATGCGAAAAAAGACTTCCGCGAATTTCATGAAATTTCGACGTTTTGAGGCTCCTTGAGTCAGAAAAACAAGTTTTTACGTCGGCATCTGTGTTTCTCTCTGGCGTCTAAGTCGTCGTTGTTATTGATGTTGTGGTTGTGTGTATATCGGATAACTTTCGAAAAAATAGTCGGATTGGATTGTGCTTTGACACACAGTTTTTTCATTTTAAGAATTGTATGTAAAAATTGTACTATTTTTATTTTTATAAAAAATATTTTTCTTCAATTAAATTGTTACAATAAAAGTGTTTCGAAGAGAATTTTGAAAAATCTTTTGGGGAATAAAATTAGTATTTAAAGGTCGACAAAGGCTTGTTTTCTTTACCAAATTTGGATTTCGTCTAAATTTTTCCAGTTGTTTTTACAATAGTACAATTTACGTTTGTATCTCGGGCGAAGAAATCCATTCTATTGTTTGACCAATATTCTTTGTAAGTCAAAATTTTTCATAGAAAATTACCCCGAGTGACCTTCAATTATAATTTTATAAACGTGAAAAAACCACATTTCAATGTTTTCTATGAAAAACACAATCCCTGAGTGACAGAATAAAATTGGAAACAATAAGAGTCAATTTATTCAGGAACAAGATTTTTTAACAAAAATGACCTTGAGTGAACCTTTAATATATATTTGTTAATTTTTACAAAAATCAAGCGTTATTTTCTTGACACAAAAAAATAATAATAATTTCTGGGGGTGACAAATGATAAAAAAATTAATAAAACTTGAAGTTGTACGATTTTAATTTGTAACTAAATAATTTGAAATGTTTCAATCTAAAATTATCGAACACTTTTCATTCAAAAATTCTGATGACATATTTTAATAGTTTTAAATTTGAAATTATTCAATATACTGAATACTACAAATTTAAAATGTCTCAACTATTAAAGCTTTAAATATTAAAAAAATTGCTGTTCTGGAGACTCAAACACTTATTCTTTTATTAAGAAATCACAATCAAAATAGTTAAAAAAAGTTTTTAAAAGAGTTTTAAAATCCTTAAAAAAGGTCAGAGGTTTTAATAGTTCAATATATATGATAGAACCTCTATAAATTTGAAATTAGTCTATACTTTTTCATGTTTGAGCTACAATTATTCAATTTTAGAAGTTATAAATTACAATCGTGAAAAATAAATAAAATGTTTTAATTAATTGATATTTAAAAGAAAAAACATCTAAATGCAGCTGCAAACATTGAATTTAAAATGCGTTGAATTCAAGGTATATTTTAAAAAGAAAAGTGAAAGCAGAGCATCGACTTTCAAAAGAAGCGGAAGAAAGTGACTCGCTGGATTGCAAATGAACATGGAAAATGGTGTATTTTCGCATTTTTAAATGTTAAATTAAAAATTTTTCGCGTTGTAAAAATTTCGAATCCTATAATGTTATTTTTTCCCTAACCTATAACTAATAACGAAAATTCTGAAAATTCAAGCAATAAGGCTGCATTCTGAAAATGAAGCATATTTAACGTTAAAATTCAAGTTCTTAAACTGAAGGCGTCAAAATTTGCAAATTTTACAATTAGCGTTGTGTAAATTGTATTAGCATCTTAAAAGAGTATAAATAGTTTTTAAATTTTCGGAAGTTTACCCTTTTTACATAACTAGATGTCAAAAAAGCCTACCACATTTTTAAAAATTTTAATCTCTTAGTTTCTAAGAGAAAATCACCCCCGTTTACCAGTCATTGAAATGGATTAGAAAAAAATCGCCAAGACCCAAGAATAAAAATTGGATGTACATGTGAATTTTTAAATTTTTAATTGAGATTATCTTTAACTTTGTGATATCAAAAATTTCCATACACATTTCTTTTTATTAATACTGTAGGAAAAAATCAACAAGATCGAGCGCCGAAATTATAATTAGAGCAAATTTTCTGTAATTCTATGGGGACGGCTGAAATATCCCGAAAAATAAAATTCCCGACTCGGTGAACCTCTCTGTCCCGAATAATAAAATTACAAAACTAATAAAATTCTTGGACAGTTTATACGATTAACGAATTTAAAAATTCCCAAATAATAAAACTCAAAATAAAATTGTTTCTTGATCAATATTAATTATTTATTAAAAATACGAGAATAAAACATTTTTATCAAATATTTTTTTGTTTAATATTTAAAGTGTTAAAAATTATTGTTTGAATTTAAAATTAAAATTATACGAAAATTTTACCGACAAATTAATTTTAAAAAACACGTGGTTTTTAATCAACATTTCGATTTTTCGGAAGAACTTTTATAATTTAAAAAATACTATATACATTTTCAACCAAAATATCTTATCCAGAAATATATTTTGTTTTAATTATTTTAATTTTAAATTTAAACAATAATGTTCAAACACTTCAAACATTTAAAAAGTTGTTTCTGTGGTATAAATATTTGATTATTTCAATTAAAAAATATATTTGTCAAAGAAAAATGTTTTCAGCACTTGTTTATCTCGAAATTTCTTTCTATAATAGTTTTTTTTTTATTAAAAATATGATTTTTCAATACATTTTTGTTTCATAATTAAAAAAAAAGACTGTACCGAAAACCTGGATCAGGCTTCAGATCTGAGAAAAATCGGTGACATCCATACATATGAAACTTTTCTAACCTCAAAAAATCTTTCTACTGCTTTACCGTCATATTTTACGAAGAATGAGAAAACAAGAATTCGACTTCGTAGTACGGTGAGGGCAGCCCCTAAATAGGGCA
>NC_046663.1:113713304-113715129 GCF_010883055.1 Belonocnema kinseyi
CCCCACTCTGACGCCGGGTGTAGCTTGAGGGGCTCAAGCCCCCAATATTCAACTGTTTTGTTGAAAATTTGTCTTTTGGGATAAAAAATTCGTCCTTTCTGATTAAAAGTTTCATCTATTTTGTTGAAAATGCATCTCTTTTTGATCAAAGTTAATTCTTTTTTGTATGAAAAGTCATTTATTTTGTTAAAAATTCAACTTTTTCATTGAAAATGAAACTGTTTTTGGTTCAAATTTAATCCTTTCTTTTGGAAATTGCACCAATTCGTCGAAAACTCAACTATTTGATTACAAATGCAAATATTTTGTTGAAAATTTGATTATTTTGTAAAAATTTTAACTTGCTTGTTAAAAAAAAAATCATATATTATGTTTCATAATTTAACTAATTTGTTGAAAAATCTTTTTCTTTGCTCGCTAAATCAAGTGTTTTTTTGTTGTAGTTTCGTCCTTTTAGATAGAAAATTCATCCCTCTTCATTGAAAATTGATATTTTTTATCGAAAATTAAACTGTATTGTTGAACATTTGTCTTCTTGGCTAAAAAATGCATATTTCTGCTTAAAATTACTAATATATTTTGTTCGAAAATTAAAATTACTTTCTTGAAAAATCATCTTTTTCGAATATTTAAGTTTTTGATGAAAATTGGTCTTTTTGGGCAGAAAATTCGTCCTTTTTCATTAAAAGAATAGCAACTGTTTTTGTTTGAAATTTAATCTTCTTTTAAAATTCAGCCATTGGTTTGGAAATTTAACTATTTGGTTAGAAGTGGGACTATTTTATTAATAATTTGATTATTTGCTTAAAATTTGAACTATTTTGTTACAAAATCTTCATTTCTGGTCGAGAATATAACTGTATTATTGAAAATTCATCTTTTTGGTTAAAAATGGAACTTTTTGGGAGTTTCATTCATTTGATTTGAAATTTGAACTAAATTTTTTAAAAATCATAAAAAACTTGGCTTTTGGTTAAAATTCATGCATCTTGTTGAAAGTTCGTATTTTTTCTAAAAAATTCATCTTTTTCTTTAAAAATCCATATTTTAGTGGAAAATTCATCTCTTCTTTGTTCAAATTTAAACTTTTTTTTTTAAATTTTACCATTTGGTTGAAAATTCAACCATGTATTTGGTTAGAAATAGTACTGTTCTTAAAGAAATTTCATTATTTTGTTAAAAATTCAACTGACTTGTCAAAAATTTCGTGATTAAAAAATTCTTATATGTCGATCCTGAAACTTTTTCACTTTCAGTCAAAGAAACATGCTATTATTTTGTTAAAAAAATTTTGTTCAGCCCAACCAATAGTCAAGATCGCTAAAAAAATACTTAAATTGACCATTTTTGAATTCTTTAAACAACACTACATTTTTTTCCGCAAAAACAAAATAATAGCATGTTTCTTTAATTCAAACTGAAGAAATTTTAGGTTCAACATATTCAAATTTTTTGAAAATGTGTGTATAAGACGCAACCAAAAAAAACATGCCTTTTAGCCATTTTCAAAAAATTGTAAATTGGGCGAACATTTTTTGAAAATGTTATATTTATTATTATTATTCACAAGCAAAAATTGTACATAGAATAAATTTGCCATAATTCTTGAAGCAATAGGAAAATATTTAGAATTTTCAAAAATGTTAATTTTCAATTTAAAGAAGGGAACAGAAGGTATTAAACTATTTCAAATTTTTTTACTTTTTTTGGATATCAACCCACAAATTTGTTTCGCTTAGCTCAAACGATTCGAATAATTTGATTGTTTTCACGCTGCCCTAATATATAATGTATACATATTAATATAAGTAGATTACTTATATTA
>NC_046663.1:113715229-113725650 GCF_010883055.1 Belonocnema kinseyi
AACTGCTTGCAAACAATAATTTTGCTGAAATATTTTCATTGAATTTTAATTTTGTCAATAATATTACTAATTAAATAATTAATTAATTAGCTGAATATATATTTAGGCATTTTTTAGTTTTCTATCTTGTAAATAGAAATATGAAAATAGAGTGTATATTTTTTGCGTATAAAAAGAATTCTTTAATTCGTCCGAAACGCTTACGTAAAAATGCCAAGTATTATACTTTTTATGGATAAAATAGTAAAAGAAAACATGTTTTGATATTATATGAAAGAATTTTTTTGTTTCCTGTTTTTTAAATATAAATATGAAAATAAAGTGAATTTTTGTGTGTGCATAAATCGGATTCTTTGAATTGCTAATTTTTTAAAAAC
Organism: Belonocnema kinseyi; assembly: GCF_010883055.1. NCBI lineage: Eukaryota > Metazoa > Arthropoda > Insecta > Hymenoptera > Cynipidae > Belonocnema > Belonocnema kinseyi. Next base: position 113,715,607 of record NC_046663.1, read on the forward strand.
ATTTTCCTGCGAAAATGGTTGTTAAATTCGCCGTCTGCTGTGAAGAATAATTAATTAATTGAATTATTTTATTTAATTAATTAAATAATAGTTGTAATAATGCAGCAATTAATTGTTTACATTGAATCTCTCCAAGTGCACTGTCTCAAAATCTAAGAATAATGAATCTCTGCGAATCAGGGCGTAGAAAATAGTTTGTAAAAAGTAAGCGCCGGTAATGTAGTAATTTGCTTATTTTTGCCAATTTTTCCTGCAAAAATTTGTTACTAAATTCGACGTCTGCTGTGTACAATAATTTCTATTATATAACTCGATATTAGAACGACGAACGTTTTTAAATTTCTGAAAAAATCTACAGATATTGTTATTTTCAATAAGAAATTTATTCGATTAATATTAGTGTTCTGTAAAGCGAGAATAGGCTGCATAATACTTACCTTATTCATACGATTCTACGTAATGCGTTATTTCCAGATGTTTTTTGCACGTTACAACACAACAATATATGTAAATAAATCTATAAATAATATATTTTTCAACTTGAAAAATTATTATCAATTATTATCAGCGAGTTTACGGAGGCATCCTTCCATTACTTTTCACAGTTTTCCTATTCCGAAGCCAATTAAGACATGTCAAGAAACAATTACAATATAAAGAACACAAATCGCGTTTTTATTCTAATTTAAAATTCCCGCTAAGTCTACCGATAGTACACATGCTTGATAGTACGATCAAGTAACGTTGATCGATCAGCGCCAAACAACTGTCGTCGCTTCGGTCTCCATTCGTATATTTTTCTTAACCACTTTACTCTCATTTTTTAGCTTTTGCCCGATTTGTTTCAAAAAATCAGGCAGCAAGCGCATATTCCACAACCATGGAACCCCTTTCGGTGACGGGGAAATATCCTGAGTGCATTTTTAAAAGCTCAAAACTGAATTATCATTGACCGCTGTTAAGTGTTGAGTGTCTCATGGATTTCGCTATTTTTGTGCGCACCGTTCCAACAGCCTTAATATAAAATCATTAAAATTACCAAAAATGAATTATGAATAATTAATGACTGCAATGATAAATGTTATATCGTACCTTTTTTTAATAAGCTGAAGAAGACCTGAATCACAATTACTAATTAATTATTGCATAAATATTATAAAATATATAATATTTATACAAATAATCAAATCATATTTGTACTATTAAAATTAATATTTTTTGCTCGAAACTAAAACTTCTTATTACCTTTTTATTAACATTTGAAAACTTTTGAAATGCTAAATTTAAGAAAAAAATTTTTTTTTTCTGAAGTCAGAATTAATAGCGTTTTCTGCATAAAAAAAAGAATTTTTTTCATTTGTTACTCCAAAATACTAATTTAGAATTAAGATGCATTTTTTTGATGGATTTTTCAATCTTCATTTATCATAAAATTCAAAATTAGCGCGCTACCAGTGATCAATCTTATTGGTCACTGTTTGCGCGCTGAGTTTGAATTATATAAATATTCAGATTTAATATTTATGATTAATAATTATTGGAAAACGCATCAAAAGTAATTCCGTAATCCTAAATTAAAATTTTTGAGTAACCTTTCAAAAAATAATGCGATTTTCATGCAAAAAACATGATTAATTCCCACTTCAAAAAAGAAAGATTTTTTCTTAAATTTAGCATTTTAAATGTTTAAAAATATTAATAAAAAGGTGATAAGAAGTTTTAGTTTTAAGCAAAAAATATTAGTTTCAATAGTATAAATATGAATTGATTATTTGTATACAATATTATATATTTTATAATATTTATACAATAATTAATTAGTCACAGTACACATAACAGAATACATGCTCTAGAATTATATTTTATGTTTCTTCAATTAAATTACTTTAAATTCAAAATCACTTTCTTGTCTTCTTCAAGTTATTAAAAAATGTATGATATAACATTTATCAGTGCAGTAATTCATTTTTTGTAATTTTAGTAATTTTATTTTGCATGACATTGTCGGACATAAACAAAATTTTAATTTTTAGACTCGACAGAGACAAGATTAATAATTGAGAATGATTTATTTCTCTGAACTCAGAATTCATAACCTCTTTTTCATTATAATTGAACTTTTTGTATCGAACACTCCAAACTCTTATTTTTGGATTGGTGAAATTCTGTTTGGGTATTTTTCAATAATTGTTAGAAATATGAAATCTGAATATTTATATAATTCAAACTCAGCGCGCAAACAGTGACCAATCGGGTTGTCGGCGCCTGGTCGACGCGACGCAAGCGCAGTTTAAAAAGTTCGCAAGATTGGGGACACTGATTTTGCGTACAATTGAAAAGCCCGAGTACATCATAGGTTATGTGACGTTTTAAAAAAGTTGATTATTTCTATATTTAATTCCTCTATTTATTTTATAACACCGATCTTACCGAACACCTTTTAATTGTTTATATTATCATTGCTTATCAAACAATCTAAAGAATTTTTTGTCTACCTCTCGGGTAATTTTGTAACTGAAAAACAGGGTTATATTTCCACGATGCTTATTGACTTGCTTTGAACTATGGGTGTATGCATTGGATTAAAAAACCTTAGATCAAGGGCCTAATATTTTTGGTAGATTCCAGCGCGTAAACAAATAAAAGTTCAATAAACTATCGAAAGGTAACTAACAATTATTTTTTAAAGATTTCGTTTATTTAAAAAAAAAGTTATAAAAGTATATAATCAAAGATCTCGAAAGCCCTACCGAAAGAAATCTCGTGAGTTTTCTTTAGCGAAATAGCTTGGCCCATTTGAGCCTATGAACAAAGTCGATTTGAATCAAAATAGTCTCAGAGATAGTTTGAGAGATTTGGGTCCTTTTCAATATCCTTTTAGTGGTCGTTTTAAGAGTGGTGCGACGGTAATATAATGTTCCTTTTGTATTCATCACGTACCGAGCGAGCAGAGTTATTTACAGTAGTTGGTCGTGGCTAATCCACTCTCGCTTTTTAAATTTCTCTTCAAATTATTAACACTTTTTTTCAATTGATGAATTTTCTCATTATACTTATTTATAATTATAACTTATATACTGATATACAATTTTCTACTTAAATTCAAAAATGTTGTCTTTTTTGGCGTATCTCATTCCATTTACGAGAAATGATCTATTAATTCCAATTTTAAGCATTAAAAAAAAGAGTTAGATATCTGAAGTCATCGAAACCCATAGATTCCGAAATATTATGTTTTAGGCTGTTAACTATAAAATTAAAAAAAATCTACTTCTAAATTTTAATCCGAAAGCTTAACAAAGGTCCCTTGAGTGTCGACTACTTTATTGAGATAGCTTCTCTGCTTGTTATTTATGATCGTATTCTTATTTCAATTTCGAAAAGGATATTTTAAAGCCTTAAGACCATTTAAACGAGCTTCATAGACCTTTAAAAATATCTACCTGAGTGCCTGCGGAGAATTTCACTGAGATTCTTTGACCTAAAGAATTTTTAGTATATACTGAGATTCTTTTCGGTAGGGAGGCTGTTAATAATTTTTTTTACAGCAAGTAACAATACTCCCTTACAAATTTTAAAATCATTTCCTGTTTTAAGATACAGCTTCAAAAATGTACATTGTATATTTCTTGTCTTGATTTAAGTTTTATTTCGGAATGGTGTGCTATTTTTACCAATTTTATGTGTGTGGTCACCGAGGATAAATTCGTTTGTATTATTATTTTGTGTTCTTTATCTTGTTAACAGAATGATTTTTCTGCGACAAGGGTTAGCACATTTAAGAAGACATGTACGTTATAACGTCTTCCTGATTCCTGTAAATGGTACATGTATTTTTGTAAAACAATTTCTTTCACTATCGGCACATGAAATGAAAAGTCCACTTTATAAGAATCATAAATATACACACTATAAAATATTATTGCACGAAACACAAAGTCTGCTTTCTATTGTCCACGCTTAACAGTTATTTATGAGAATTTAAAACTTACAGATTACACAACAGAAAATTCGAAAATCACATTAATGTCTCAAAAAGCGAGCGATCGCATTGTATGGATAGATATGGAAGTAAGTATTTTTAAGTGGAAATTTTTAAGTCATTTAAAATTCCACATAATATCTAATTAAAAGTTTGCTTAACAGATGACGGGTCTTGATCCTGATCGGAACAAAATTTTGGAAGTAGCCTGCATCATTACTGACCCTAACTTGAAAACAGTAAGCGAAGAACTTGAGATGATTATTCACCAACCAGATGAAGAGCTGGATTTCATGGACTCTTGGAATACGCATCACCATATAAAGGTATGACATTTAACATTCTGCAATATTTTCACTTTGCAAACCAGAGTTCAACTTAGAAATTAATCAATATTTTTTTCTCTGCAGTCTGGATTAATAAATTCTTCTCGAGCTAGTACAATATCAACATCTGAAGGTGAATCAACGCTCTTATCATTTCTTAAACGATACGTACCACAAAAAACGTGTCCCCTGGCTGGAAATTCCGTATACGTGGATCGAATGTTCCTTCATAAGCAAATGCCGCTAGTCAATGAATACTTACATTATAGGATAATCGACGTTTCTTCGATTAAAGAACTCGTGAGGTAATTTTTTAGACCTATATTTAACTTCCGATATTATTGAAATTTTTGTTTAGATTTCTATGTTTAAAGATTCTTAGTTAAAGTATAAAGTACAGGTGAACCTATGAGTAGTGCCGTTTTCGGGGCCGTAGCAGAGTACGATTTCGAGAAACCATAAACTCCATGCCACTACTCGAGCGACTGAAACCTCGAGGATTTCATATCCGCGAGAAGTGGCGTAGAGTGGAGGTCGCTCTCAAACAAGACTTTGGAGAAATGACACTACTTGTAGGTTCACCTGTATGTTAAAAAGCCTGAAACCCGCATTAATCGCATAGTTTTTAAGCTATAGATTAATAGATATTGATTCCTCGTGTTAATGCGGCTTGTCTAACACTGTAGGCACTCGTTTTCTTAAATAATTCAATTCTAAGTGTTTTAAGTTTAAAAACCTTTATATTAAACAAATTTCAATTTGAAATGTAGGCACCATTTGAAAATGTGGATCCTTTTACTAGCAATCAGTTCTGCCGTATAAACTAAAAAGATACGTAAGTGACATTGCCGCTTAGGTCGACTTTTTCATTTCAAAGTTTGAGAGAATAACCCTAAACGGCAATATCACTTATGTATTTTTTTAGTTTGTATAGTTATCTAAAAATGAATTCATTATTTTTCTAAACAAAATTGCTGGCTCATTTTTTTAAAATACTATGAAGTAAAAACATAAGTTTAAAATTGTTGACGATACAAATAATTTTTTCCAAGATTTGAATTGGTCACCCTAACTAAGTGTAGTTTTCTTCAGAAAAAAATCAATCAATTTTGTGTTCTTATTTTGATTAATTAATTTACTTACGTATTTTAGAAGATGGAATCCTGCACTCTATGAAGCAGCACCTCAAAAGATTTTTAACCACCGAGCGCTGAATGATATTAAAGAGACTATAAAAGAATTGGAGTATTACAAAAAACATATGTTTCAATAAAGTTATATTTTAATAGGACCAAGGACTAGCTCAATAATTTACCATCTAATATTTTTACCTCCAATCGGTTTATGGATCTTTGTTATATAATTATAATTATATTTATTTCTTCCGAATATACAATGTTTGTGTTTATAGTTTACAGCAAAATAATATTTTCATTATATTTTAAAACGATTTTTTCGAATTCGCGGGCCTTTTTCACGGAGCGCGATTCTCATTGGCGGGCGCTTTGTCGTTTGGGCTTTTTGTCACGGATCCGTAAATAAAATACAGCGGAACTCTGAGATAGAGCCCCCTGATATACTTCTTCCGAGAATTGACACCGTGCCACAAGTAGGAGTAATAGTCCAGGAGCCAGTGACAATTTTTTGTCAATCATTTCCTTTCGCCTAATACTTTTGGGAATGCTTCCTACCCCTGTTGAAAATTCCTATACATTTAATGGCAAGATCATTAAAAATGACGTGACTTTTGAGTACTGCACACATTACATGGTAATAAGTGTTGAATAGAGAAAAATTAATATTTTTAGATTTCAGCGTAAAAGTGAAGATTATTCTATTCTTTTGAATGCGCGATTTTTCCATCTGTCTAAAATGCAGGCGTGGATCCAGAGGTGGGAGACCCCCCCCCCTCCGAGCTTGCGAAATAATACGTGTAAGGCGTTATGTCAGGTTCACAGGATTTGAAACAGATTGTTTTTTTTAGTCGTCGGTATAATAGGTTGGCGGCGACGCCCCCCCCCCCCTGTAGGGTATCTATGGATCCGCCGCTGCTAAAACGTCATAAGAATATGATATCTTGGAAACTTATTTATTTCTATTTCCATAGCGGCCGCCGCATAGTTTCCTATTCCCCAAAAGAGAACGTGTTTTCAATATATTTAATTCCTTCTAATTGTACCGACAGGCACACCTCACAGAGATGTCTTGTATTCCGCAAGAGTGTTCATATTTTGACTTTATTTGATTACTTCTAATCAGTTCAAAAAATTCCTAATTTATAAGTTATAAAACGATTTAATAATACAAAAATAGGTTGAATAAATGCTTCCGTTAAATTTTAATAAGTCGACTGAGAGGAATTTATTTTTTTTTTAATTCAACGCTTATTACCGGGCAGAATCCTACACAGGAACCTATTTGGACTTTGAAACTTTGGAACCTAGTGGAAAAGAATTTTTGAAGACAAGATGTGTTCGTTAAAAATGTTAGGGAAAGATGTTCTATGTGATTATGTGTGTTATTCTACTTACATTTGTCGTTATAATACTAATTTAAGATAAGCATTATTGGAGTTTGGTTACGTGACTGTAATTTATAAAGGTGAGGTTCAGAAAGACTTTTTAAAAAAATATATATTATTGTTTTGTTAATTAAATAAGATAACAGAAGTGCGATACTCCCTCCTGGACATGCAGTGCATTTTAGTGTTAAATAATAATAATAATATTCACCACTTATTACTGGATATATTAATTAGCCTCAATGGCTGCGCGTGTTGACGCACTCTTGGTTTATGTTTAGAAATTGCAGTGTGAGCAGTTCGAGGGTTCGAATCCTTAGAGTTGTGCGATGTTATAAATAAATATAAATTAAATCGCACAAATAAAATTTTTCCCTACACAGGTTTTTGCGCATGAACCTTTGTAATATCCTGTGTCATTTTATATATGCATGAAAATTATTTCTGTATGGGTTCCCGTTTAAGAACCTTTAAAGTGCCTTCGTGAGACCCTATGTCAGCAATTTCATGATGACCAGAAACCTGCATAACCCTACCGAAAAGAATCTTTGAGTATATACTAAAAATTCTTTAGGTCAAAGAAGCTTAGAGAAATTCTCCACAGGCACTCAGGTAGATATTTTTAAACGTCCAGGAAGCTCGTTTAAATGGTCTAAAGGCTTTAAAATATCCTTTCCGAAATTGAAATGAGAATACGACCATAAATAACAAGCAGAGAGGCTATCTCAAGAGAGTAGCCGACACTCAAGGGTCCTTCGGTAAGCTTTCGGATTGAAATGTAGAAGTAGATTTTTTTTAATTTCATCGTTAACAGACTAAAACATAATAATTCGGAATCTACGGGTTTCGATGACTTCAGATATCTAACTTTTATTGTTTAATGCTTAAAATTGGAATTAATAGAACGTTTCTTGTAAATGGAATGAGATACGTCAAAAAAGACAACATTTTTGAATTCAACTAGAAAATTGTATATCAGTATATAAGTTATAATTATAAATAAGTATAATGCAAAAATTCATCAATTAAAAAAAAAAAATGTTAATAATTTGAAGAAAAATTTAAAAAGGGAGAGCGGATTAGCCACGACAAACTACTGTAAATAACTCTGCCCGCCCGGTACGTGATGAATACAAAAGGAACATTATATTACCATCGAACCACTCTTAAAACGACCACTACATGGATCTTGAAAAGGACCCAAATCTCTCAAACATCTCCGAGACTATTTTGTTTCAAATCGACTTTGTTTATAGACTCAAATGGGCCAAGCTATTTCGCTAAAGAAAACTCAGAGATTTCTTTCGGTAGGGAAGATCCTTGTCATTTTTCCTTGAAGTAGTCATACATCAGAACCCACATAGGATCAGTTACAGGTTCTTGCAAAGTTGCTATGTAGGATTCTATATAGGAATTTTCGACAGGGACGGGTGTAATTTAAATGCAATTAGCGTCAGCTGGGGTATTTTGGGTGCGTGGGGAATGGCAACCCCCACACCAGGTAAAAAAAAGTTTTCAATGATTTCCTTCCGCTTGAAACTCTGTGAGATGATAGTTAATATAATATTTAAAGGAAAAAACATCCGTCAGCTGGCTCTATGTAGAACTCTATGCAAGTTTGAGCGCGCCTAGGGCGCGCGACTGTTTGTTCGCGTGCTTGATGATGTATTTATCTCGCGCTTCGCGCACGATTATGTATTTACCCTGGCGGATCGAAGGAACCGAATGGAGTCTCTACAAAGTACCCGTAAAGGTCCCACCCTACCGAAAAGAATCTTTGAGAATATACTAAAAATTCTTTAGGTCAAAGAATCGAAGAGAAATTCTCCGCAGGCACTCAGGTAGATATTTTTAAAGGTCCAGGAAGCTCGTTTAAATGGTCTGAAGGCTTTAAAATATCCTTTCCGAAATTGAAATAAGAATACGATCATAAATAACAAGCAGAGAGACTATCTCAATAGAGTAGCCGACACTCAAGGGTCCTTTGTTAAGCTTTCGGATTAAAATTTAGAATTAGATTTTTTTTATTTCATAGTTTACAGCCTAAAACATAATAATTCGGAATCTATGGGTTTCGATGACTTCAGATATCTAACTTTTTTTTTAATGCTTAAAATTGGAATTAATAGAACGTTTCTCGTAAATGGAATGAGATACGCCAAAAAGACAACATTTTTGAATTCAACTAGAAAATTGTATATCAGTATATAAGTTATAATTATAAATAAGTATAATGAGAAAATTCATCAATTAAAAAAAAGTGTTAATAATTTGAAGAGAAATTTAAAAAGCGAGAGTGGATTAGCCACGACCAACTACTGTAAATAACTCTGCCCGCCCGGTACGTGACGAATACAAAAGGAACATTATATTACCGTCGCACCACTCTTAAAAGGATCACTAAAAGGATCTTGAAAAGGACCCAAATCTCTCAAACTATCCCCGAGACTATTTTGTTTTAAATCGACTTTGTTTATAGACTCAAATGGGCCAAGCTATTTCGCTAAAGAAAACTCAGAGATTTCTTTCGGTAGGGCATTGGGTCTCCATTCGGTTCCTTTTTTAAAAACTCGAAAAAGCAGCAAAATATACTTTTAAAATTAAAATTATTTCTTGAAAAAAAGATCCTACTCCATCTTCACTCCATTAGGAAACGAACCACAAAACTTCTGATTTCCGGTCAGGTGCTTTTCCAATTAAGTTATTAGAGGGATCAGAATAAGAACTCTTAATTCAAGAACATAACGCTAATTTTTAGCTAGGTGTTAATGGTACAAGTAATTATTTTAAAAAATTTTAATTTTTCTGCTATATCATCTGAGATTGTACCTTACCGACAGTAGATCAACCCTCCAAACCATGAAGGCAGAAACTCTACACAACATCGATCAAGCTAAGAACCCTCAACAACAGAAAACGCCAAACGTCTTAAGGGCATGTGACACAGCTAAATACCTATATTACCGACCTCACTTTTTCCGTTCACTGAATGTTTTTTTGAACCTAAGAACTTTTTTTGTAAATAAACTATCGAGCTGAAACTTTGGGAAATATATTAGAGTACAATAAAGTACGTTTAGGTGCTGCATTTTGGTAGGAACTTCACTGAAAATTATTTCATCTTTTTTCTGAACCTTAACATTTTTTGAACGTTCAAACTTTTTTTATACATAAAATATCGGTCCCAAACTTTGAGAAATGCAAGAGCCGAAAGA
>NC_046663.1:113725750-113732379 GCF_010883055.1 Belonocnema kinseyi
AAGTTCGAACGTTCAAAAAATGTTGAGGTTCAGAAAAAAGATAAAATAATTTTCAGTGAAGTTCCTACCAAAATGCAGTACCTAAACGTACTTTATTGTACTGTAATAAATCTTCCAAAGTTTCAGCTCGATATCTTATTGACAAAAAAAGTTCTTAGATTCAAAAAAACATTCAGTGAACCGAAAAAGTGAGGTCGGTAATATAGGTATTTAGCTGTGTCACATGCCCTTAATAAGACTAGACAGAAAATAAAATTTCCCAAATTAAAATTATTTCTTGAAAAAAAGATGCCACTCCATCTTCACTCCATCTTTTTTTCAAGAAATAATTTTAATTTAAAAAATATTATTTTCCATCTAGTCTTATTAAGACGTTAAGCATTTTCTGTTATTGAAGATTCTTAACTTGATCGATATTGTGTAGATTTTCTGCCTTCATGGTTTGGAGGGTTGATCTAATGTCGGTAAGGTACAATCTCTGATGATATACCAAAAAAATTTATAAAAATTTCAAATATATACTTTTAAATTGTTGAAATTCGGATTCTACGTTAAAATTTCCTCTAGAAGGTTACGTAATAATCGCAATATTTTTTTTTGCAACGGTAAAAAGTTTAACAAAATATAAGACGTATAACGCCTGTTGACTGCTACTTACAGGCGATGCGTTTGGAGTGTAGCAGTCAAACCGCTGTTTTTTTGATTTTTTTAAAAAGGAACCGAATGGGGACCCGATGGGTCCCCATTCGGTTCAAAACATCCACGACTCAAAACATCCACCACTGTAATTTTGTGATTGTGAATTCTCTTTCGTTAAAAGAGCTTAGCTCAAGAGTTTGAGCGCACCTGTACGGCACGCGACTGATGGCAATCGCACTCCGCGCTTGGTCCTTGCATTTCTCCCGCATTCGTGCACAGACCTTTTAAAATCGAAGGCCAACGGACCGACAACTGTAATTTTGTGATTTTGAACTCTCTTTTGTTAAAGCTCTTTCGGCTTTAACGAACACATTCTCATCATGTATCTCGTGCTTCGCACTCGATTCTGTCCAAAATGTCAAGTTTTATACATTATACACAAAACTTTTACATCAAATATAATAAATTTTTTTGTAACTCTGCCTGGAATTGCTTATTCATTACAATTCATAATATCCATAAAAATTGAATCATACGAATTCTTATTTCTTTGTTTTTATAATTTTTTATTTTTAATCTTGATTTTTACGATTAAATAAAAAATACTGTGCGTTTGCATAGGGTCTAATACAGGAACCTATATAGGGTCCTATATATACGATCCTATGTTCTCTTTCGTCTTTTCTGTGCTTTTTCCAAAAATTAAATTTTTTAATTTTTAATCTTACTTTTTACGATTAAAAGAAAATCTACTCGTCCTATCGAAAAATGATTAATAATAAATTTATAGATATTTTTGGGCGAACAACTTTTGTCTGTTAATTTTAGTTCATACCTTGTGTCGCTTTTTCAAAAAAATTTAATATTTTTATGTTAAATGTTATTTTTTACGACTGAAGCAAAAGTGATTCATTATAAATTTGTAGTTCTTTCCAGGGCGCGCGATTTGAGCTTTTTAATTTTTTTCGTATCTTGCACAGTTTGACCAAAAAATTGAATTTTTGGATTTTCCATTATTTTTGGTACATTCGAATTTGGGATGTTTAACTTTTCGACCAAATTAAAAAAGTTGTTATAATAATCTTGTAAGGCTTTAAAAAAGCAACGTTTTTCTTCTCTTGACTTTTTTTCATATCATGCGTTGTTTGGCTTGAAATGTTCATTTTATTTTTTTTTTATTTTAAAAATGCTCTAACTCTGATAATCTTCTTTTTATAGAGAAAAGTCAGAAGGATAAATTGTTTGGGTTTCTGAGTACTCTAAACAATCGTACATAGAATTTTTAAATCTTGAACAAATGTGATTTCCAAAATTTTTGGTACGATCAAATTTGGAATTTTCAACTTTTTGACCAAATTAAAAAAGTTATTGTCATAATATTGTAGAGCTTTTAAAAAGCAACGTTTTTCTTCTCTTGACTTTTTTTTGTATTATGCGTTATTTGGCTTAACATGTTCATTTTAGTTTGTTTTTTTGAATTTTGAAAATGCTATAACTCTGGTAATTTTTTATTTTTCAGAGTAAGTCATAAGGATAAATTGTTCGACTGTTTGAATACTATGAATAACCGTACAGAGAATTTTTAAATTGCGAAAAAGTGGTCAAAAAATTATTCAAAATGTGACACATTCATAAATATCTGTTTTTCTGATTCAGGGGGTCTCAAAACGTGGACATTTGACAAAAACTGGGGGGAGGGGGTCAAAGTTTACACAAATCTAACACCTTCTCTGCACAGTAATACAAGAATCTGAATTTCAGTAGAGAAGGGCGGTTGACTTTCAGATGTAACCAACGGTATCATTCGCCAGTTGAAAGTCAACTAATGATTATAACGCACTTGCTTGAAAGTCAACTGCTTCATGTACGTGCTAGACTATTATGTGCGCGCGCACGCGTGCGCTCACTTGTCTACGTAACGTTATTTTAAACCCTTTTACCTTCCCATACCCTAATTTCAGTTACGTAACATTTTTTCTTTTATTAGTTTAAAAAACTGAATGGACGTTTTATAAATAAAAATAGATTTTTAGGACGAAGTGCGGTATAAAAATAAATTAAACAATATTTCGACGTAACACAAGAATGTTTTTTTGATATTTTTTCAGTTATACGCATTTTCAAATTATTTACAAGGAAAGAAATATCAGCAGTTTTTTTAAAATTATATAAGTTTTATCATTTTCATGAGACAATTAGGAAGGATTTTTAAATATTTAAGATGTGTTAAAAAAAGAATGTAGAAAATTAAAAAAAATTTTTTTTTATTTTACAGGATTTTACAAATTATTAGAAAAATTTTAGCCTTTTCAAAAGATATTTAGGTCTTTTATAATTTCAGAAGAAATAATAAATACCCATTGGGCACAAAATTTGGTGACATCTTTACGACATCCTATGTCCATGTCGATAAGGTGTCTTTACGATATCTTAAATGAGTCGTATGATCTGACGATGTCTTTATGATATCGCAAAGACACCGAAACGACATGGACATAGGATGTCGTAAAGTTTTAGTAAAAATGTCGTAACGATGTCGTAAAGAAGTCGCCAAATTTTGTGCCCACTGGGTATGTATTCCATACATTTTCGGAAATGCTTCCAAGGTTTAAAATATTTTAAATCTATGCAAAGCCTCTTGAATTCCTAGAAATATTCTTCAATGAATCCCATTTTTCTTCAAATTTTGAAAAATCATTTAAAATGTAAAATATTTACCTCAAAATCTTCAAAAATTTCTTACGAATTTGAAGAAAATTATAAAAGATTTTTGAATATTTCAGATTCGCCAACAAAAATGTAGATTAAAAAAAATAAATATTTTACGGGATTTTACAAAATAATAGGAAAAGTTCGAGACCTTTTAAAATTAAATATCTACACAATACTACTTAAATTCTTAAAAATATTTTTATCTCACCGGAATTTTTCTTGAAATTTTGAAAAGTTATTTAAAATCTAAAACGCTGCCGCGAAATATCCCTAATTTTCCTAAAAACTTGAATAACATTTATTTCTTCACTTGAGACCTTTCAAAGTTATTTTAATCAATGGCATGTGATACTTTACCATATGGGTTTTCAGTTTTCCACACATGTTATTCACAATTTTTAATTTGAAAAAAAATATTAGTATCCAGACGTTTGCATTTTTAACGTCTGGCTTTCTTTTTGTTAAAAAAATTTCACATAAATCTGCATTTGATAAAATCTTTTTTATTCTCCTTAAATCTTCGCACTATTCATAAAATTTTATAGTTTAATTTATTTTTTATTTTTTAATGTTACCAAATTAAAACAATTTGCTTTAAAAACTTCTACTCTATCTCGAAATTTAAGGAAATATTTGATGTTTCAAAATCTTTTTTGAATGATCTTCTAAAGCTTATTTTTCAAATTAAAAAATCTAAATAAATTTTTTTGGGAACCTAAAGAATTTATGTCATTATCCTGAATTTTTTAAAAAGTTCTAAAATATCTTATAAATTTTCATTCTTTTTTAATCGTTTAAAAACTTCTAAATATCTCTTAAATTTACTAAAATTTGTTCTAAAATTATATATTTTGGCACAATGTTGCTTGAAGAACTTGTAAGCCCTTTTTTTAATTTAGGAAATAATTGGAAAAGTTTTGTTATCTTTTTTAATGAGCTCTTGGAACTCATTAGTAAAAAATGGTTTGAAATTTTCCCATGAATTTAAATTATATATTTCTCCTTCTCTTGATGCCCTAAAAAATTAAGTTTACCTAAATTTGAATTAAATCCCGGAAAATAGAAATAATTGTATTAAAATCTTCCATATTTTTTTAACAATTTTGAAATCTTTAAAATTAAAAATTATTATTTAAAAATGAAGTATTAACTGCTTACAATTTTCCCATAACAGTTTAAAAAACTTTAATCTCAAAATCCTTCAAAATTATTAAGACGCTTCTATTGTTCTAATTCTTAAAATAAGTTTTTTCAATAATTTTATTTTACTTATCTCTTTGAAAATTAAAAAAAAGATGACCCAGATGTAAAAAAAGAAAACATTTATTTCTTCTTAAAAACTCTGGAATTATAATATGATAGCAAAAAAAGTTATAATTGAATCTTTATCTAGTTTGATGTTGTGAAAAAATAAGTCATCTAACAATTAATTGATTTTTTTTAACAATGATAAAATAAAAAGCATTAAACAATCGTTTTCATTCAAACATAGAAATAATTTGTACTATACATTTTCTTTTAATATCACATTCATTTTTGAAAATTTGTTTTATTGGTAACTTTTGATACTAATTTCAGAAAGAAATCAAACGTATTTTCATATGATTTTAAAAATCGAATGCAAATACACATTTCAGTACATCAGAATCATTTGAAAAATTATCTAATTGAAATAATATAATTGCAAATTTAAATTAACTTTTAATATTCAAATTATATTCAATATTCCATTATGCAACCTTTAAGTCAATAATTAAATTATGTTACTTAATTTTCAGGAACTAAGTTTTAATCTTTATTTACTTTAATAATCAGAAAACGTTAATTAGCTAATAATCAATTAATCATTTTACAAAAGAAAACCCATTAAAATATAATTCTGTTATAAAACATTCGAAAAACTTTAACTTTATATATTTTTTCTAATTTGAACTTTTATTTTAAAATTTTTATTTAATCTTAAGCTAATATATTTTCAACTTCCTTCCTGAAAACCTTAGTTATTAATAACCTTCAATAATTGTTTTTGTAAAAAACAAAACACATGTACATATGATTTTGAAAATTTAATTTATGTTATCATTTCAAAACATTATTAACATTTCGAAAAACTATATAATTCTAATAGAAATAGGTTAAATATAAATAAGTTTTTATTAAAAGGTTCATATCCTATATAAATGAATGCAATCTTCATGTAATCAAATATCGTAAAAAATTTAATTAGCTAAGAATAAGTAATTATTCTGTTCATAAGATACAAGGCGTTAAAGAATTAATTTTATAATGAATTATTCAAATAATTTTTACTTAGTATTTTTCTAAAAATTTGTATTTTTGATAAAATCATTAAATATTCCAGAAAAAAAGTAAAATATAAATTCGGATTATTTAGAAATCAGAATTCCGATACTCTGGTACACAACGAAACAAAAATTTTAATAAATAATGAAATTAAAAATTTTGTATTTTACACATTGATCAAATGTTATTACATAAATTATATCCGATATTTAATAATATAACATTCACGTAAATCATCAATTTGTTACCTTAAATTTAAATTTTAAAATTGAGTCTTTATGTAATTTAACATCGTGAAAAGTATTAATGAACTAATAATTAATTAATGTGTTCACAACATACAAAGAATTAAACTATAATTTTCATTCAAAAATTGAAATAATTTCCCCTCTCCCTTTTTTAAATTTTCACTTTCACTTATGAAAATTTGATGGCTTGGCAACTTTTGATACTTATCCGAGAACACAATTAAAACACGTTTAGAAAAATTAAATGCAGATACTCATTTAACAACATCAGAATCCTTTGAAAAATTATTTAATTAAAACTGTGCTATTTGATATATCAATTCACTTTTATCATGCATATTATATTCAATATTCGATTATATAATCTTAAGAATAAACTTCGATACAAAAGGTATCCCGGTAATAAGCGTTGAATTCAAAAAAATTAAAAATTTGTATTCCTATGAATACGCGATTTTTTCTCCGTCTAAAAATCTGCCAACGGGAACAAAAGAAGTGCATAATCGCGCATTCAAAATAATAGAATAATCTTCACTTTTGCGCTGAAATCTGAAAATATTAATTTATCTCTATTCTACCCTTATCACCGGGTCGACACCATATTGGCTACTCTCAGGGTGGCATGGCCAGTGATCCCAGATCTGAAACGAGATGCGGTCCAATACTATGACAGGCCTATGTCCGTGTGAATATAGTAGGAGACGCTGTAAATGACTGAGTTGCGCG
>NC_046663.1:113732479-113734038 GCF_010883055.1 Belonocnema kinseyi
GCGCGCAACTCAGTCATTTACAGCGTCTCCTACTATATTCACACGGACATAGGCCTGTCATAGTATTGGACCGCATCTCGTTTCAGATCTGGGATCACTGGGCATGGCATCTCATGATCCAACAAACCATGGTCCCGCCAATTCGATGCTCAAATACGTTCGACTTGGAGGGAACCAACGCCACCCTCCATACTCACTGCATTGGCGTAAACGGAAGGGGAAGCTAACTGCCGCACTCGATCCAAGATGTCAGAAAGGTCGGGTACCCTAGGGTGCCGAATCTGATTGGTTGACTTTTTTCACTTGCGCCTGGCAGGACCATGCTTTGTTGGACCATGGTGGCATCCCATGATTGCAGAATCGCGTGGCGTTTTTTGCGTAATGCGTCAAATCACTAGACATTTCTGCACTCATGGGACGCCACTCTCAGCCGCTCTCTTGGCACCTCTTCTAAAATCGCCAAAATCCGTCTAGTGTTTGCGCATCGCATTTCGCGCACGCCTTTCTGATAGCACAAATTGAATTTCAGAGCACGCGAATCAAAATCATCCTAAACTCAACATACCTGTCAGTTAATCATCATATTACTCGTAAATCAGGTAACTTAAGCTCCATTTCTGGTTGAAATTGAGCGACTTACTTAATTTAATGCAAAAATGAAATTCATTATCTTATATTACTGTGTGATGAGAATTTAAACATTATTTCAATGATTTTCTTCCGCTTAAAACTTCGTCAGATGATAATTTACATGATATTTTTTATAAAAATAAGAATCTATATATTAGAAATATTGCCGGCACCAACAAGATTGGTCCGTTGCCGGCACCGGGAGGTTGTGCTGTTGCCGCCGCAGGCTAGATTGTTCCTTTGTCGGTGCCATCATTTAAAATTAACCTTTTTCTGAAAGGTCCCAGAAAAAATAACCCGTAAGAATTTTTTTGTTACTATCCCACAAAAAAGAGATCGAGGATGTCCCTTATACTATTTTATAGGAACTAAAAATTCAGTTCATAAAAATTTTAATTTTTGTTGATAAAAACTTGGTTGAACTAAACCCGGTGTGTGGTAAAACGGGTCCAGTCCCCCGGGTTTCTGTCCACAAAAATTACAATGATAAAAAACTGAAGTTAGGATCAGCAAATAAAATTGAAACTTTGTCAAATATTTTCAACTTAAAAATAACTGAATAATAATACGTTCGTAACGGAAGGCTTTTGTTAACTTATAAACACCCGGTAATAAGCGTCGAATAGACAAAAAATAATTTTTTCAGATTTCAGCTTAAAAGTGAAGATTATTCTATTGTTTTGAATGCGCGATTTTTCCATCTATCTAAAATGTTATTATAAAAATAGGATATCTCAGAAACTAATTTATTTCTATTTCCATATTGGCCGCCGCATAGGTTCCTATTCCTCAAAAGGGAACGTGTTTTCAATATTTTTAATCCCTTGTAATTGTGGGTCCGGATGCAATAAGGGCACATAAAATTTTTCGTGCGAAAACGAAGTCCCCTGGAGGCTTTAGAAAAAATTTTCGAATTTTAATTTTCAAAA
>NC_046663.1:113734138-113735545 GCF_010883055.1 Belonocnema kinseyi
TTGAAAATTAAAATTCGAAAATTTTTTCTAAAGCCTCCAGGGGACTTCGTTTTCGCACGAAAAAATTTTATGTGCCCTTATTGCATCCGGACACACAATTGTACCGACAGATACACCTCTCAGAGATGTCTTATAGTCCCCAAAAGTGTTTGTATTTTGAGATTATTAAATTCCTCCTAATAAGTTCACAAAATATGTGTAATAAATTGTTTTAATTCCTTTATGTGGAACGTAAGTTTTGAAATTTTAATCATTCAAGTTCGCCTCTCAAGAGTTAACATTATTTTAATTCACACATTTAAATAGATTTTTTTAATGCTTTTTTCAATACGTTTAAATAAATTGTTGAAATATAAATAAATATTAATTTGATTATTTTTCGAATTTGTAAGTTATAAAGAGTTTTTTAACCGGAGGAAAAATCGCGTATTCATAGGAATACTAATTCTTAATTTTTCTGAATTCAACGCTTATTACCGGACATTGTTTTAGTCTAAATGATTCACTTTTTAACCCATTTAAGAATATGTGATACTTAGATAATTATCGATTTTACCAGTTTTAGGTTCCCTCAGCTTTTTTTTCTAGAATAATAAATATTTTGTCTAAAAAATGTGGGAAATGATAGCGAACATGATAACGGACGTCCCTGCTTACTTTTTTTGTGGGTTATTTAAAAAAAATTTTATTTTGTTAAATTTGAATTATTTGCACGGCGCTTAGAAATTAGTATCGATTTTATCAGTGTTAGATTCTCCCGACTTTTTCCCTAGATTCATAAATATTTTGTCTTCAAAATCTGGAGAATCATAGCGAACATGCTAACGGATGTCCTTGCACACTTTGTTTGTGGATAAATTCCAAACAAATTTGGTTTTGCTAAAAACGTGTGTGTGTATTTCGAGGTTATGTGTGTTACAATTCTCCCGAGCGTTACTTCCAAACTACACAATACTTTTGGCCGAAAACTTTGGACTTACAAATAAACATTGTAAGTAATGTCCCGGAACTAACCTTGTTTGTATAGGCAATTAAAAAAGTTTATTTCATAAATAACTTCCAAATTATCGGAATGATAGAGCTTTAAAACGAGCCTAACCTCAAAATAATGAACATGCATACAATTTTTATTTAGCACAATACATTTTTTTTTATTATCCCTCAAAAAAATTTCGGGGACGTCCGTTATGACATTTACCGGTAATAAGCGTCGGATTCAGAAAAATGAAGAATTTATATTCCTATGAATATTCAATTTTTTCTCTGTCTAAAAATCCCCCCACGGGAACAAAAAAAGTGCAAATCCTATTCCTCTCAATCTATTCAGTAAAATTCAGCCCTCTCCGACTCCCCGACCTTTTGTAAAGCAGCTGTTGTCGCTTACAAGTTCCACATAACGGGTGAACT
>NC_046663.1:113735645-113736710 GCF_010883055.1 Belonocnema kinseyi
TATTCCTCTCAATCTATTCAGTAAAATTCAGCCCTCTCCGACTCCCCGACCTTTTGTAAAGCAGCTGTTGTCGCTTACAAGTTCCACATAACGGGTGAACTCATCCGCTAGCCACTAGATAGCGCGTCATTCGACCTGCTCCAGAAAAACATGGGATCTTATGTGTCAAAATTATTTAAATAATAAAATTCAATATATGGGTTGTTACAAGGGCAGGTCGTTTATAGTACCCTTTTGTAATTCGGGATACAACTCCTGCAAAGAAAGGCGGACTCTTTCAGTTTCTTCAGATTCGGATCGTTTTCTCAAATGGGAAAAAGCAATTCCTCGGAAAGTTACACTTTAAAAAGTGGTCAAGTTGTTTGTGAGCTGCATTTTTTATCCGAACAAATTGTCAGGGCACGAGAAGTAGAGGATCCCGATGGCAAGGTTATGTCCCCGGTATGTATGTGTTTTAGAACTTTTATACTTCACATATTATTAAAGAATAATTTTAATAGAATTCATGCTAAGAATTAAAAAAAAACTGTATTACACATACGTGCACAAAACAGGAAATGTCAGTGTTTTGTCTTCATACAAAACTAATGTGAGAGTTTGTTATTATAAGGAATATTTTATAGAACTTTCAGAAGAATTATTTATAAAATTATATAGTAAGAAAGTAGGTATGTTTTGTACTTTGTTTTTTAAAAACTCCATTTTTTTAATCCTCAATAACTTTGGCCCTATTGGGATATTTAACGTTTTCTTTTTGATTTTGATAGCGTTTATTGTCTTATTTTGAAACCGACCGAAGAATATATAAAAAAAGCTTCCAAATTAATAAAATTGTAGTTTTTATAGAAATAAGAAAAAATACTTTAAAAATCCATCGGATTGAATCCATCTTCATTGGCTTCCTCAGCTCTAGAGTGGTAGGCATTGTTGGTCGACCCATTGTCGGAAGCTCTGCGCGCTCTGTTGTTTTGAACCGCACTTACTACAACTATGTTTGGTTTTGTCATTGTTGTTCCCACGAGAAGCTAGGGAAAGGGGTTCGCCCATCCTTGTAGAGCCCCACAT
>NC_046663.1:113736810-113773594 GCF_010883055.1 Belonocnema kinseyi
ATAGCAGAGAATAGTGGTCAATATCTCAACGGTAGGTATCCAATTCGTCTGAAGTCCACTTCACCGAAATGTCATTTCACCTAAAAAGGTATAGTTTGTGTCAGTGGTAAAATGCGTTCGAAAGATAGTCGTGCATGTATCAAAAAGGTAGAGAATGATGCAAGAAGTGTCCAATTGGCGGCGTAACCATATTAAATCTATTTATTGCCACGTAAAATTTAAAATGATAAAAGAATAAATTAAATACGCCCAATTTAATTGTTTATTGTCAAATTTCTGACTTAAGAGATGTTGAAGAATAATTTGTGGATTAATTAAACAGAAGTGTAGTGAACGTTTGAGTTGCATTTGTGAATTGTGAAGAAGTGGAGAAATAAGTATGTGTTTATGTTGAAACAGCATGAACATTAATAATTTTATAAGAATTAATGTTTATTTTTTTCGTGAAAATATTCCGAAAATAATTTCTAATACTAATGATAAGTGTTGAGGGTCACGGATTATAAGGTTATGAGTGTATACTTACAATTTGACAGGTTGCTCATTGTTTTGAAGGCTATTTTTCAGAAGGAGAGTAAATAAATAAGAAGAAGATTGTTGGTAGACAAATGAAAAATAGAAATGTTGGCTGAAAAGAAATTGAAGAATAGATTGTTTGTTTATGCAAATGAAGCGATGTGAAGGTTTTAATTGACTGAATTTGACGACTCTGCATCCGTGAATATTGAAGCCATTGTTTGAAAAAAATGTGTTCATGTTTAAATGTCATAAATATTATTAATTTTCGTAGAGGGAATGTACATTTTTTCCTGAAAATATTAAGAAAATAATTTTTCTTTATAATTACACGTTTTGAGGATGAAAAATGGTAAGGTTATGAGTGTATAAATAAAAGTTCAAAGGATGCTCATTGTTTTCGAGATTACAAGTACTGTTATTGTCTTTGACAGTTATGTATGAGTAGGTTGTGGTTTTGATAGTAAATACTCTTACATAAACGATACTTACCTCATAACTCTAATTCTGACTCATTGTTAAACAAATTTCCTTCGTTGTTTGTTATTTCTTTTTTGGCCTTTTAGCGAAAAGTTTGTTTTCAATAAATACAGTTTATCCTGCCAGTGCCGGCAACGGAGTAATTTTGCCGGCGCTGGCAAGGGAACAATCTTGTCGGTACCGGCAAAATTGCTCGTTGGACATTTTGAATTTCCCCTATGACTTCGGAAGCAATTTGTAATTATTTAAATAAATGTAACTTATATAAACATTTATTTTTTCCCAAAAAATGTATCTTCTGAATGAAATGTTATGGTTAGTCATTTCTTGGAAAAGTAAATTAATTAAAAAAACATTATGTGCTTATTTAAACAATTAATTATTGTCTAATTTCAGAAGATCTAGAAATTAACACAAAGATAACCTTTTTTTCTGCAGTTGGTATTCTACGCTACTTTTTGTTGAATAATTACATAATTTTATTACGTTTAAGCTTATTTAAGCTTATTACGTTTAAGCTTATTTAAGCTTATTACATAAGCTTTCTTTCGAAAGTTTTTGGGAAATTATATAAAATGGAACACATATAATTATTTTTCTGACTGTATAGTGTATAGAAAGAATATATTAACTATTTTTGAATTTTGCGAACAAACTGAATTTCTTTAAACAACTATTTTTTGCGAAGAAAATATTTTTAAAATCGTATTTTATTAATTAAACATAATATTGAATGATTTTGAAGAGTACTGATTCTACAAAAAGCTTGATGTAATTGTTTATAAATTCATTATTGTTTTATAAAATTTCCTTCAAATTGAGTATGGATGGTTAACCAATAACAATTGTTTATTCAGTAAAACGCCTTTTTTACAGCATTTACTACTCGAAATCATTTAATATTATGTTCATTTCGGAAAATACGATTGTAAAAATTTTTTTTTAATCAACTGTTTAAACAGTTAGAAAACGGTTAACATGTTCTTTCTAGACATTATAGAGTCAGAAAAATAATTAAATTATTCTATTTTATATTATTTTTTAAGGTCATCGGAAAAGGCTGCTTGAGCAAATAATGATTCCACAAGCAAATAGAAATTTGTTAAACATTAGACTGCATGTCTCAAAGTTATTGTAATTATTCATTAAAAAATAGAATAGGGTACCAATTTGAGATAAAAGTAGACATCCCTGGCTTAATTTTTATGAATTTTGAAAATAAAAAATAATAAATTGTTTAAATAATAACATGACGTTTTTAAAAGATTTAAATACTCCAAGCCATGCGACCAAATATTACATCTAATCCAGAAAATAAACTATTTAAAAAATACTTGCGAATAAATAATTGTTTAAATGAGTTAAATTTCTTTAAATAATTAAAAATTGTTTAAAAAGTCATGGAAAATATACTAATTGTCCATTAGTAATTATATGGATGAAATAAGATGACAGAAATTGCTGTTCCTTTCTTTAAATTCTTCAATTTTTTTATTCCTTAATAATTTTCTTTTAAATATTGCGAACTCGATTAAAAGGAATATGTTTTGCTATTTCTTTCATTATACTTTCAATACAAAACTTTTGTTCTGAAAATTTTTCATTTACACGTTAAACTCTTTATAACTTAGCCATTCGTGTTTTCAAAATCTCGCCGCGTAAGTCTTGAGATTTGCTGGTTATGTTGCACATCGAACAACGATTTGATTATTATCTACAGTCTCTTTTTTTCCTATCTTAGATTGATTTATGTATTTTAATGTGGATTGCATGCAAAAATGATTAAAAAATGTATTTAATTACTTTTAATTAGTAATTTATTCATATTTTGAGTTTTACCGCTTTTATCCATTTACAATACATGACCGATAAATACATTCCTTCTAAGACAATTAATAATATTTATGATATTTACACATGAACACATTTTTTTCAAACAATGGCTTCAATATTCACGCATGCCGAGTCGTCAAATGCAGTCAATTAAAACCTTCACTTCGCTTCATTTGCATAAATAAAAAATTTATTCTTCAATTGCTTTTCAGTGAACATTTCTATTTTTAATTTGTCTACAAACAATCTTTTTCTTATTTATTTACTCTCTTTCTGAAAAATAACCTCCAAAACAATGAGCAATCTGTCAAATTGTAAGTATACACACATAACCTTACCATCCGTGACCCCCAACACTTATCATTAGTAAGAAAAATTATTTTCGGAATATTTGCAGGAAAAAAATGTGCATTAATTCTTATAAAATTATTAATGTTCATGCTATTTCAACATAAACACATAATTATTTCTCCACTTCTTCACAATTCACAAATGCAACTCAAACGTTCACTTCACTTCTGTTTCATTAATCAACAAATTATTTTTCAACTACTCTTAATTAAGTCAGAAATTTGACAAGAAACATTTAATTCGGGGTATTTAATATAATTCTTTTGTAATTTAAACTTTACGCGGCAATAAATAGGTTTATTAAGGTCACGCCGCCAATTGGACACTTCTGGCTTCATTCTCTAGCTTTCTGTTAAAGGGGTTCGTCCATCCTTGTAGAGCCCCACGTGCAAGGATAAGGCTGCGTAACTATACCTTTTTATGTGGAAAAATTTATTTATTTTTATTTAATTATTATTTCATTACGATTCTAACAATTATTTTAATAAATTTGCAACAAACATGATTTTCAAGTAGAATATATACAGTTCTAATTGTAACCGTCTATGTCTCACTCATCAGAACGTATTCAATTGTCATCAAATTTTGATACGATTCAATATCATTTGTTTTATGAACATAATACTTCCACAAAAGCAATTTAATTGACTTCATTTACCGAATTTTGTGTACGCAATTAATTACTATTCATCTGCTCGAAAATTATAGTCCGCAGATAGCATTCAAATGACTCCAACTTTCGAGGTCAACTGATGCAATTCAATGGTATTGCTTTGTTCCCAATCTTCACTTGCTGGAGAGAATTAAATTGTCTCAAATGTTCACGTTTGCGTCACGGTATTAAACACTATTAATTTGACTTCAATGTTAATCGTCCAAATCATTATTAAAATGTATACACTTTTTAGTTGACATTTTCACCACATTAAATAGAATTGAAATGGGACACAATCCTTTCCCGATAAAAGGTATTAAAATGTATATTTCAAATATACGATTGATTGTGCATTCAAAACTGTTCAAATTCTACGATATGTGTATACATATTTATTCAATTCAATTCGTTCGTTCTTACCGGGGAGGCAAGGGTGCCCGTTTAGCCCAACGCTTTTTGCAATTTTAATCGCGGATATGGAAAGTAACCTAACGGCCGGAGTGGTAGGAGGACTTAGGGTAGGAGGAGTCAGGATATGGTCACTCGCAGGAGGTGGAAGTGATAAGGGAGGGGAGTGGAAGTGGAAGGGAAAAGCGGTACAGGAGGTGAAAGAGTTTGTGTACCTGGACTTCGCTATTTCGAAGGAATGGTAAAATGTGTAAAATGTCCGCCACTTAGGAACTTTCCAGAAACATTCCACTAGAACGTTCAAAGAATAAATGATCGTTATTGTTATTATCATTAATCAATATTCGATAAACCATAAGTGGTAGGTCAAAATTAATGTCAGTTTCTGATATAGATACCATATTAAAATGTAGTATATACGGTACTTGAAACTCAAAAATGACATCTATTTGTACCTATCTCTTACGGTTTACGAGATAATTGTTATTAAAAATAACAATAATGGAAGGTTCCCTACAGGTCCCAGTGGAACGTTCATGGAACGTTCCCAAGTGGCGCAAATTTTACACGCTCGGGGAACGTTCCGAATGTTCTCGTAGAACGTTCAGAACACGTTCCCGGAACGTCCCGTGCTATTAGGGTAGTGATGAGTGTCTTATTTTACGGAGTGGAGGTGTGGGGATGGAAGGTAAGTCAGGTGGTAAATAGGACAGGAAGAACGAGTTTAGGGATTATTACAGGGAGTCGAGCGTGTAAATATCAGGAGAAATTTTTGGAAGAGGGGGGAAGTAAGCTGGTTAGGGAGTGTTGTTGGGAGAAAGAGAACAGACGTAGTGGTGCAAAAATCGAGGCGGAAAAGGAAAGGTATTTTATAACGATTGGATTGCAGATGGATGAAGTGAGAAGTATGCACGAGGAAGGAAGGTATATGAGTTGGATAAAAAAAATTGCATGGAGAGAGATAAGACAGAAGGAGAGGAGAGAATAATGGAGTCAAGGTTTAACGAAAACTATGCGTGGATTATGCCAAGGGAGAGAGCGCAATAATTGTGTGCAAGGAAGTCAGGAACTTATAGCGAGAATGAGATGCGGTTGCAAGGAGGATTATAATAGGTTCTGGCTTTCTAGAGAGAAGAGAATGTGTGAACTGTGCGGGAAAGGGGATGTAAAAGTTGAGCACTGGTTGGAGGAGTGTGAAGAGGTACAAAAGAGTGGGGTAAGCATGGAGTTATTATTGCATAACAAGGGGGGGCAAAGCGTCAGTAGCTTGGGTGAAGGGGGTGTTGGCTGAGATAGAGAAAAAGAGAAGGAAGAGGAATGGAGAAGGAAGGATGGTAAATAGGAGAGGAAGTAGATGTAAGAAAACTGTAAATATTGTAAATAGTAGTTAAGTATTAGCTACTATTAGATAGAGGCTGGTAATGCGAGGCATAGCGAGATAAGAGAGAATTGCGTGCGAGGCGAGGCGCAGCGAGGAAGTTTAGGCTATAGAAGCGAGCGGATTAGTTATAAGGTGTGGATGGATGGTATTTTGTAAGACATAGTTGTAAGAAAATTCTGTAAAAAAAGGAAGTGTATGCAAGTCAATTTTTTAAGGCTAGCAGACCAAACAATAAACGTTTATCTATCTACTTATTGTATTATTGTTAATTTATATTTAAGAGTTTTTTCAATTGAAAATAACTTTTTTGTTCTTCTTTCTCCGATATTGTCGCGTACTCTCACATTCACTTTAAGGCCATGTGATGAGAGGGTCACGTGACCAGATTCCTACCATATCGCCACTTTTATTATTTCCCCTTTTGTATTCACACGAAACGCCATACCGAGTTGAAAATTTGGGATACTAAACAAGAAGCACTAAGAATTATGGATCTGGTCCTACATTTGAATTTGAACCAATGAGGACGGCTGCGCCAGGCAAGCGCTGTAGCACAACATGCCAAAGTTGGGACCACTCATCGACATAAAGTATTGGACCCCTCGCTACGGCTGTCGGAAATGGACCAGGGAATAGAAAGGAAGAAAGAATCGAGGAAGTGGCCCGGTCCTTTTCTAAGGATAGTGATTGGTTTTACACATCTTCCATCTGCTTTCATTAGAAAAAGATCAACTGATCAATCACCAATCGCCATCCTTAGAAAAGGATAGGTCTACTTACTCGATTTGTCATCTCTTTCTATTCCCTGGACCACTTCCGGCAGCTGTAGCTAGCGATCCAGTATAAATGTCGATGGGATCATTGATTTTGAATGTGTTTAACCATGGATATAGGAAACAAGAGACTAGGCTAGCCATTGCGGGGGTAATGCAATGAGAAGGGGCGGTCCGCCACCTTTTGATGTCCCGCGACAAACATGGCAGGGCCCACATGTTTATATTTTCATGCACAGTTTGTCGGCAAAAATGCTCGTGCGCATAATCAAATAGCACATCGTTAGATGGCGGCTCTCCCCACTCATGGAATTCTCCCCCCTTCCGAGGATTCAACCCCGCTCGCAAAGTTAGGATGGCATGTCTAGTCCCATGTTTCCTATATCCATGTGTTTAACACAGCCTGTCTTAAACACCGTTTTGAATCAGGGTGGCGTCCCATGGTTGCAGAATTGTGTTGCGTAATGCGCCAAATCACTAAATATTTCAACCAATCACAGTGTTTCTTTGAATAACTAGGAGAATATTTGGGTACTGTCACACCTCTGACTCCCTGCCCGGTCCCGGTGCAGACAGGCAACTGCCAGAGATCGTTCACACCTTGGTTTTTCCTTCTGTTGAAAATCTTAAAATCGCGTGGGAATTTTAAATATTGTTAAATTTTGCAATGAAATAAACCAAATTTTTTATAATTAATATTGACAATTATGGTAAAGAGTTTCATTTTTCTAATATAGTTTTAAAATAAGAGATAAAATACCTAGCCCTGAATTGAGTATTTCAGAAATTGTCAAGTTTTTACAGAATAATCGTTTTGTCAGCCGTATTGTTTTTTATCCTTATCCGCTGTTGATGTCCTGTGTCGTGCAATCAAAGACCATATATGTTTGTAAGTGAAATAAATAAATTTGTATGCTCTTGTGCAATGTAAATATTTTTTTTAATGTAAAATTTCAAATGCGTATAGGAAATGTCAGCTTACAGCAACCTAACCTGCAAAATTCAATGTATATGTGGCGTGCGTCGAAGAAAGGGGGCTTACTCTGAAAAGTTAGATTTATCAGGACGAGCGGACGAAGTCGACCCGATAGAAGCGTCTTTTAGGAGAGAGGGAAGACTCACGAAATCTTCCCTCTTCACTTACCACTACATTCTCACGCATATCGCGGCGCCGCTACAGCGTTTTACTTTTCTTCCTATCGCCAAATTCAATTATATTTTAAAACATAAATCTTCGGAACTCAGCTAAATATGATTGAAAATATTTGAAACTTGGTGTACACACGCAGTATACCCTAGCGATGCCTAAAAAATCAAAAAAGATATTAAAGATGCCTATTGTTTAATAATAATTAATTGCAAATTCAGACCGGTCGTTAGGCACGTTTTTTTAGTTTCTGCCGAGAAAAGTAGCGAGGAAACTTCAGAGTTGAAATAACTTCTAGTGAGACATTTGTTCCTTATAGACCGTGGGCTCACAACGTAAATGGGAACGTGATACGGATAAGGCCAATTTTCACATGAGATGTTCGCCTGATGATGAGGAACGTAAAAATGGGTGCCTCCCTACCGAAAAGAATCTTTGAGTATATACTAAAAATTCTTTAGGTCAAAGAAGCTTAGGAAAATTCTCCGCAGGCACTTAGGTAGATATTTTTAAAGGTCCAGGAAGCTCGTTTAAATGGTCTGAAGGCTTTAAAATATCCTTTCCGAAATTGAAATAAGATTACGATCATAAATAACAAGCAGAGAGGCTATCTCAAGAGAGTAGCCGACACTCAAGGGTCCTTTGTTAAGCTTTCGGATTAAAATTTAGAAGTAGATTTTTTTTTAATTTCATATTTAACAGCCTAAAACATAATAATTCGGAATCTACGGGTTTCGATGACTTCAGATATCTAACTTTTTTTTTGTAATGCTTAAAATTGGAATTAATAGAACGTTTCTCGCATATGGAATGAGATACGACAAAAAAGACAACATTTTATAATTCAACTAGAAAATTGTATATCAGTATATAAGTTATAATTATAAATAAGTATAATGAAAAAATTCATCAATTAAAAAAAAGTGTTAATAATTTGAATAGAAATTTAAAAAGGGAGAGCGGATTAGCCACGACCAACTATTTTAAGTAACTCCGCCCGGTACGTGACGAATACAAAAGGAACATTATATTACCGTCGCACCACTCTTAAAACGACCACTAAAAGGATCTTGAAAAGTACCCAAATCTCTCAAACTATCTCCGAGACTATTTTGTTTCAAATTGACTTTGTTTATAGAGTTAAATGGGCCAAGCTATTTCGCTAAAGAAAACTCAGAGATTTCTTTCGGTAGGTTTGTAACATTTTTTATTTTACTATATTCAATAACTTTACTTACGTATGAAAGCATATCCCCGTATAAACGTCTTGACGACGCCCACGAACTACACAGGTTGCCACCATTTTTTATATTTATTTACAATAAATTATAATTAAATAAATTATAAATAAATGAATTCTGAAAAGTGCGATAAACGTCACCTTATTGGGGCACTCGCGACACAAAGCACGGTCCTGTGCTGCGCCAAACTACACCCAACGAAAATATTCTCGACCTATCAGCTTTATCTAGAAAGAGATAGGGCTACGTCTCATATGTATTTTCTCACTCTAGAGTACATTACCGTTCTCCCAACAGCATTACCGGTCCATTTCTATATGTCCATGGTGGTAGGAAGTGTTTAACGGGAACTTGAGCTCATGAACGAAAGTCCGATATCTCCGGTACCTAGTAACTTAATTATAATCAATAATAACGCTCGGATATTTTTTCGACGGTTTCATTAAAAAGAGCAACTCAAAAACTATTGAAATGTGTAAAAACCTCGATTTCGATTTTTGTAGAGTAAACCCCCTTTCTTCAACGCACGTCAAATCTGCATATATCATGGTTTCAGGCTTCCAAGAAACAAAGTTCTGTTTTATAATACAAAGTAATCCCAAAATCCAGCATGAAAAATTTATTTATATACTTATTTTTTCAGATCGAAAATATGGTTTACTCATACAAAGGCGCAAAATATTCAATAATTTTCTAATTTCTCTAACTTACTCATTCGAGTACTGTAAACATATTTCCGTATATTGTCCATTCTATTCCATTAACTTTGCACAGAGTTGACGATTTTAATACGAATTCAAAATTTCCCCTTTAAAAAATATTTACATTATGCAAGAGCATAAAAACTTATTAATTTCACTTACAGCAATATATTTTCTTTGATTGTGCGATACCGGATAAGAATAAAAAAACAGCACGACTCACAAACTGAGTTTACTGTAAACACGTGACAATTTCTGAAATACTCAATTCAGGGATGAATATTTTATCTCTTACTTTTACAATATATTGGAAAAATGAAACTCATTATCATAATTGTCAATTTTAACTATAAAAACTGGGTTTATTTCTTTTAAAAATTTAACAATATTTAAAATTCCCGCGTGATTTTAAGATTTTCTACAGGCGGGAAAACCAAGGTGTGAAAGGTCTCGGACAACTGCCTGTCTGCACCGGGACAGCTGGCTACGGCTATCGGAAGTGGTCCAGGGAATAGAAAGAGATGACCAATTGACAAAGCACACCTGTCCTTTTCTAAGGATGGCAATTTGTGATTAGTCAGTTGATCTTTTTCTAAAGAAAGTAGATGGAAAATGAGTAGAATCAGTCACCGTCCTTAGAAAAGGACAGGTCCACTTTCTCGATTTTTTTCTCTCATACCTACATTTTTTGTCATACATTTGTTGTAAGTTGAACGAAACTTAAGAAATGTAAGTAAGGATAACATGTACAGGAAAGTAATTTCCGTGATTGAACTCGTTCTTTTATGATAAATTTTTTTTATAGGTCTTTTATTATTGTACTAATCATTACGATATTGCACTTTCGCTTTATAAATTATATATTTAATGTACAAAGTATATTTAATAGAGTGCTTAATTGCGCATGAATTAAGGTTATATTATTGTATTTTCACGTGGGTGACATATTTGTCAAGTATTCACACTAGCGCTACGCAAGGGAAGTTGAGGTTTGTGTACTTCGCGAAAAAACCTGCTCATTTTTCGTGAAGTCAATGAACAGGACTTTGGTCTCCTTTCGTTTGTTCTCAATGCTCAGCAACATCATGGTATGCCCACTCCCATGTATTTAGAGGGGATACTTATAGATTGTGGCAAATGCATGATCAGCGCTACCTAGGGGACGCAACAAGAATTATTGTCTACAGCAATGACACCCTTCTTTTCTTCTCACCTTAATTTGTAGGTTATGTTGACTTTTCTTTCTGAAATAAATACATGAATTATAATAACCAATAAAACAAACAAAAATTGAACAAACTGAAATCTATCGATCAAACGCAATCAAATGTTTAAGTATATTGCAATTGAATATCATAGAACGATTCGAACAGACTTTAACATTTGATCGATGATCGATTTAATTTGGTTCCATTAATAGTTTGTGTTATCGGTGAAAATCCATTGTGAATTAAAGTTTATAACGCAAAAAAAATATAATTCTTGCAGTTACAGCATTGATGGGTACGTATAATACATGACGTATATTACATGGTTTTCGACATGTATATTACTATGTATACTACGTCCTTGGTTTTCTATAAATGTATTTTACATTTGATCACGTGACTATATGGGCGGGATTTTTTAATTATTTACTCTAAAAATACCCAATTGCCTTACAGAAATAACTATTATTGAGCAATGAATTTAGTATTCGTCATTATTTATCACATTCCTAAATAAATTACTCAAAAAATAATAATAATGTACGTGTTTATTGTCCTTCATAATCTGCAACGTTTTCGAGCAACACGAGTGTAATTAATCGTTCGCGCTCGAAATTAATGGTTTCCCCTGCTGAAATATTTTTTTACACTTATTCTTAACATTTTTATCCTTAAAATTAAAATTAAATCAATTGAACAGCTTTATAAGAGTTTATGTCAATTATTCAAATCTGTCAAATGCAGTCCCGCCCAAGTAAATAACGTTCGCCATCTTTGATATGTATTAAACCAAAGATATTAGGACCTATATACGGCATGAGATTAGTTGCATCACGTACCGGTAGTTAGCGCGACAGGCAAGTTTGTGGTCCTGCATATAAATATATATATATATTTATATACATATATATATATTGCGCCAAATTATAGTGCATTTAAAATCCAAAATGGTAATAATCTAATTTTACTTTATAAGTGAATGGAAAAATAATTTTAATTGCGTAGAAAAGGTCTTGAAGGAAATCGAAAACTCTACAGATTTTTTGAAATCAAAATTATACCCAAAATGTAGCAAAGATGTTAAAAAAAGCTGTCTGGTTAAATCAACCAGAATTTTGGTTGAATATGTCCTTACTATTTTTTTCTGGTTGAAGAAATAAAAATTCTGAAAGAAATTTCCTTATAAAAACTTATACAACAATTTGTTTCCTAAATTTCCTTATAGACCTAGACAAATGTCTTCTGAAATGTTGCATTTTTTAAATATTAGTGAATTAAGTGGTATATGAGTTTTTTAACAACTGTAAAGTGTAAGAAGCATTTTCCAAAGTCAAAGGAAATTACAGCTTGCTTCTACAGTTTAGCTAAGGCCATGTAATAAATATGAACCATTTTTTCAAATTGAAATAAGAAGTAACTCAATCTTACAAAAAAAGTTTGCTTAATTTTTTTTATTATCATTTAATACTAAAACTTGACATAAAAATTGCCATAATTTTCGTCTTTTTGTTGTTTTAATACATAAGCTGATTACATTTTTTAAACGGCAACCATGAAAAATAATATAAACCAATGCTATAAATTCACAGAACTATTATGTACTTCAATAGTCTATATTTTTGTAAAGGATTTGACGCTGTTTTTATTTTATTTTATTTTTAATAAATATATAAGTTTCCTTAGGTTTTCATTTAGTTTCCTTTAATTATTTCCTTTATTTCTTTATTTTGTATTTATTGAGAAAAATAAGATGAAACTTTAAAATGTTCTCCACCGGTCATGTATAGATAACTATACTTTCCAGCTGGTCGATTAAGCTTTTGTTTGCATTTACTTGTTTAACTGTTTGCATATTTAATTCCATTAAAAATTTTGATTTTGCTAAAATAATTATTTTAAATTCTTTCCTTTAATAAAAGACTTGCTTTTTTAAAGTTGTTCGTAAATAAATTTATTTTCTAATAATTTAAATATTTGATTAACTTTCAGTTTCTTTTATAAAATTTTAAAGGCTTATGCATTATAAATTAATTACCTCATTAACAAAAAAAGGTTTTTTTTTTTAAGAAAAATAACAACAATCATGCAAAAAACCCCACTTTTTTATTTAAAAAAGATATTAACAATGTTTATTTTTTGCATAATTAAAAAGAAATTAGGAAGGAATTTCATATTTGAATACATTTAAGAATCGAACCAAAAAATACATGATCTGGCACTTTTTTGTCAGACTTATTTTTTCAAAAATTGTATACTCCTTTTGAAAGATCTGGATTGAAAACCGAAGTTTAATTCCGCTCTATTGTATTATTCACAACTTTCTTCTAACTGCAATTCATAACACAGTAGACAATTAGACATTATGTAAAAATCACAATGAACATGACAAGTCAAAACTGTCATCTAGGTACTTGAAGTTAAAGTGAATATTTATTTCTGACAATATTAAAACCTTCATTTTAATATTGAGTCGTGTCTTCTAAAATCTAATTTTTTTTCAATAACTCAAATTAAACAAAAAGGTCCTAAACAATTGAAAATTTTAACATTGAAATTCAATTTGGTTTTGAATATAAGGGTTTAATATCGTAAAATTGACAACTGTAAGCCTTCTAACTTGATTAGGCTTAAATTAATGGCCTCCAAAAGCTGATAATACCCAAATACAAACATTTAGAATTCTGCATTTTAATTTTCAATTCAAAACTTTCAAAATTAAATAATTTAAATTTATCAGATTATACTTAAGGCAGATTCAAAATTTAAGAAATATTAATGCTTGTATTTTTACATTCTCATCATTTATGATTGAGAAAGTATTAGAATTGTCGGAAATTTGACATTACACTTTTTCAACGGATCTCCACGTTTCGAAACTCCTGATCCGAAAATCAGGTTTTCACGATAGCGTCTGTCTGTCTGTCCGACCGGCCGTCCGTCCGTAAACACGATAACTCTCGAAAAAATGAACGAATCAAATTCATCTTTGGCACACTTCTTTTTAGGTCCTAAAAGAAAGGACGAGTTCGTGAACCAGTCATTTTTGATAAGAATTCAAAAAGTGAGCGCATTTTGAAAATATTTAAGACAACTTTTTTCTGAATTTGAAAATTCTATGTACGAATATTCATAGTATTCAAAAGAACAAGTACTTTATACTTATGACTTTTTTCGATAAAAAGAAAATTCTCAGAGTTATAGCATTTCAAAATTTTTTTAATAAACCGAAAATCAAAATTTGAAGCCGAAAAACGCACGATATGAAAAAAAGTCAAGAGAAGAAAAACATATCTTTTTAACAGCCCTACAAGATTGTCATAACCAATTTTTAGATTTTCTTCGAAAATCTAAAATTCAAATTTTGATTGCACAAAAAATAATCGAAAATAAAAAAAATCCATTTTGTGGACAAACTATGTAGGATAAGAAAAAAGATTTGTTTTATTTGTGAAAAATAACGTTGAGAAAAAAGAAAATAAAAAAATGTGTGGAAAAACGACGAACGTTACGAGAAAAAAATCCAATAAAACCTGTTTACAAATGTCTGTCGGAAATCGAGCGCGCAGCGCGAGTGTCACGATGAGAATGTGTACTTCAAAGCCTACAGAGCTTTGAGAAACTTAATATTTGACTATACTTAATTAAGTAGATAATTCAGAATATGAAGACGCATATAAATACTGACATCGAATAATCTGCTTATTGCTGCTTTAGATTATTTATGTCCTAAAGCTGTAAAAATGTATTGCCGAATCATAAGTGATTTTATTTAGAATGTTTAAAATTAAATAATTTGAATTGACAGGTTATACTCGAAGAATATTCGAAATTTTACAAATACTGAAATTTTGAATTGTAAATTTATAAACTTGTTTCTTTCAATAATTATTATTTTATTCTTACGCTTCTAAAAGAAAACAATTACACTGTAATTTTAATTGTTTTCATGTCAAATTTCTCTCATTTAAAACCTTTTAATTTCAAAGACTTTGAAATTATAATCCAATTTTCGAAATTGAATAATTTTGAATGGAATAATCATTTAATTGCTAACATACTTCTAATTTGAAATAAAATTGTGGGATAGTAAAGTATTTCTATGCAAAATAGTTATGCTGAAGTTTAAACGCTTCCTTTTATATTTTGACATTGTCGACTTCTGAAAAGTTTCAAACCAAAAACTTTAGAACTATGAGTCTTAATTACTTTCCTGAGTTTTTTTTGTTGAATTTAACTAATTATTATAAAAATAAGGGAATTTTAAAAAATTTCTCTAGCTTATTTGAATGCTCTCCATTGTTGAAGCCAAGAAACAACCCACATATATCTGTATTCAATTCGATCAAATTTAAAATTTAACGACAGTTTCATTTTTATTGAAATAAATTGTACTTAAATTTAACACCATTTAACACCATTCAACATCCACAATTTTAACTGAAATTTACTTAAATTCAACTAAATTTTACTTAAATTTTGAATTTAACTAACATGTATTCACTTTTTGAAATGATCTAAATTGTATTCAATCTTTAAATTTACTTTTACAAAATAATTTTAAAAATTGCACTACAATTGTCTCGAAAATTTAAAATAATAATAAATAGAATATTTTTAAGCTCTCTTTAATTTGAATATAATTAGGTAAATCAGTGTTCATAACATTTTTAGCGTTCAGGCCTTACAGAGCCAGCCAACCGACTCAACTATAGCAAAGATTGCTATAGTGATGGCGAAAGCGAACGCGAGAACGAGAAAATCACGTTCAGTTTGAAATTCAACAACTTTCGGTGTGCGCCCCGGCCCCACCTCGCCCGCTGACGTGCTAGGAGGACGCGGTTGCCATAGAAACGGTGAAAAGTTTGAAGAGGGCAGCACCTCGATATAGTCGAAAATGTAGTTAGATATATATATATATATATATATATATATCGGCCGTCCCCACCACTGACCCATGCCGTATCTAGGACCTAATATCTTTGATTATACATAGTTTTCTACAATTTTCTACGTGTATTACGTCGTTTACGTATTATACGTAGAAAACCTCGAGTGACATGTCACAACCCATCTCTGAGTTACAGTGAATTTGAGCAGTCGTGAGTCTACCAGAAAATTGCTAAAAACAATTTTCTGAAATGACAAGTTATCAGTATAAAGTGATATTTTATGTACTAAATACAATTTGCATTAGAAAAAACGCAAAAAATCATAATTAGTGCCAAAAACTCGCAAACCCCATTTTTTTCACTCATGGGGTTTTTTGGAACACTCAAAACAGATTTGAGGGTGGTGTTTCTTAAAAAGTAATTAGTCATCTGTGTTCTTTGGCCGATTGTGAAGATAAAACTTGAGTTTCAGTTTAATTAATCTAACATTAAAGATTTTGAAGAAAATTAAAGAAACGTATTTTTTTCTTATGAGAAATACGTGTTTAACTTCATGGGGCTTGGGCTACATCTAAATCATTCTTCTTCAAAACAAAAGCAAGGGATTTATTTTTGTGTGGTTTCGAATAAGTTTCCGAGCTATATTCATGAAAATTCGGGACAACTAAATTTGGAACACCCTAATCTGCACTCATAAAATAGAAATAATTCTTATAATACTCAACTGAATTATTATAAAAAAAATTTCTATAAATAAATATTGGTAAAACAATTATTTTTCGTAAGTTTTAAACTTACTTGTTTCATAAGACTTGAATGTCAATATCATTATAACTCTAAAAATGATAGAAATGACAGATTCTAGATCTGTCGAAGAATGAGAAAAACTTTGAAAGTTACAATATTCTTCTGAAAATATTAAAATACTATTTTGTCAAGTATTCCACCTTTTTATTTTTTGTTTGTTACATGTTTAATTCTATTAGATACTCATTATATACTCTTTATGTGGTTTAAGCCACTTTTGTATCCACGAGAATTTTTCTCTCGAAGCATCGACTTTGTTCCTGACGACATATTTGAGAAAATTCTAAAAAAAAACTTTGCTTATTTTAAAACGTTCTACAAGAAATACCGCACACTAATGTCTATAATGCAGAACATATTAAAGAGGCGAATGATTCTGTTACATGAAGTTGCATGAAATGAAATAGATTCGGATATGACAATTTATTATTATTTTGCTAAAATTGAAATATTTCATTTGTAGCTATAATAGCAAAGTATAATGAAATTTAAATTTCGCGCATTCGTTTTTAGCGCAATTTGTGAGCAGTGGTCAGACCACCTCTGAGCCATGCCTTGAGATTTTGAGGTTAACTCTCCTCTCATTATCATGTTTCGCTGGTGCAATTACAATTGCCTTTTTAATGATTAATCTCTTTATTATAATCTACCATATAATAATAAATAAGTTACTCTTTTTATTTTGACCGTTCCGCCCTCTTCTGCATACATTCCGTAAGGGCGGAACAAAATACCGTCCTTATTTGGCCATAATTGTATGTCGAAATGAGCTACCGTCGGCTATTTCGCCATACTTGTATGTCGAAATAAGTTGAACGATTTCAACAGAATTCAACATTTTGTTGCATTTGATCGACGATCGATTTGATTTGGTTCCATTTTTAGTTTGTGTTATCGGTGAAAATCCATTCTGATTCCAAGTTCATAACGCAAAAAAGAATATAATTCTTGCAGCTACAGTGAACTCAAGTTAATTTTGAATTCTGAACTCGCACGAGCGCCATCTAGGAGGCGTAGCAATTACTACAATTCTTTCGCCACTTTCTCTATAGAAGTAGGCACACCGTGCATTTATTCGTTAGGTTTGTCCACGAAGGAATAATAAGGAGACCTAACTCCGTTCCTCCACTTGGCAATAGAAACATTATCGTAAGTGATACGCACATTACAGGAAGATCTTAGATTTGAGTGCGCAGGTGTCCTCTTCCTATATATGGAAAGGTGTGCGAGTGAGAAAGTTTGTCAAATTGACGTAAGTTGAGAGGTTCTGTTTGTTTGTTTTGATGCAAGTGTCAGAAATGTGTTCTAAGCCATGAGATGTCAAGTTCCGGGTTGTGGACGAAGTTACACGCCGAAGAAGGCAAATACACTTTGTTTTTTTAAAGCCTTCACTGTAAGTACAAAAAACGTCTAATATATTTTATTGTTTTACCTAACTGTCATTGAGCCTTGAGAATCTTTAGTCCATTTATCATATTACAAATTTAAAAGGTACTTACCTATACGTTTCCTTCTCAAAATCTGTTCACACGTTTTCAAACAAGTACCGGAAATACTATTTATATATTTATTTTGTGTATCTTTTGTATGATGATCAACAAAAGAACTCAACCTCTAACTTACGTCAATTTGACAAACTTTTTCACGCGCACACTTTTCCATGTATAGGAAGAGGACAACTGCGCACCTGCGCACTCAAATCTAAGATCTTCCTGTAATGTGCGTATCACTTACGGTAATATTTCTATTGCCAGTTTCAAATGGCTTCCCACTGGCAGTTGGGTCTCCTTATTATTCCTTCGTGGGTTTGTCATTTGTGTGAGGATTTTGTTCAATTGTGTTCAGGGATGGGTAAGTAAAATACTCTAGGTAATTCACGTAGTTTATTACGGTAAATTATTAGGTACTTAACGTACCTAGTTTCTTACACAATGTAAATTACGTGTATATGGGACTTTACGTTCCGCGGTTTCCGTTTCCCTCCACAAACATTAGCTCTAAACTTGTTGGCATTTGCAACCATTCCTTGAAATAAACTTAAAAAATCGTATAGTTACATGAATTTATTATAATAAAGCTAGTTTATCTGTCTATATTTGATTGCTAAATGTTTTTGTCTATTGTTCTACTGGATGTTAAGTGTTTTTGTCTACTGGTCAAAAACACTTACCATCAACATCGACGAATATTTCAAAATAACAACAATGAAAAATATATATAAATATAAAAAATCATAGAAAATTACGAACACTTCTTGGGTTTGAATATTTTACCGGTATACAAAAGTAACAATATTGCACAATTATTACACTAAAAAGCACTCTTACAAATACCAGTACCAGCAATTCAAAAAAGTGGAATAATGCACAGGTTCGCCATTTTGGAACCTATTTTATTGAGTATTTGACCTGTTTTCTACGTAAAATACTTTACTTAGGTATTTAACGTAAAAAACCTGCAGTTACGTGTAACTGCACATCCCTGATTATCATGATCCAACAAACGATGGTCCCGCCAATTCGATGCTCAAATGCGTTAGACTTGAAGTGACTTGGAGTGAACCGACGCCCCCCCGCAATACTCACTGCATTGGCGCGAATGGAAGGAGAAGCCCACTGCGGCACTCGATCCATGATGTCAGAAAGCTCGGGTGCCCTAGGGTGCCGAATCTGATTGGTTGACTTTTTTTTACTTGCGCCTGGCAGGACCATGCTTTGTTGGATCGTGCCTGATTGTGTTGGAACTTGGGAGTTGGATTAGTTGCATGCCAACGTGTTGACACAAAAGTTTAATTTCCCTACACATTAGCCATTTGCGTTCAACCTTGCAATTCATTCGTGTTACAACCGCCGTAAAGTGAGTACAAGCTACAAGCGAGTATTCAAAAGAAAAAAATGAACCTAGCGCGGCTACGTGACAGACGTTTTTGAAACGTGGTTTTCGACGCCGTCTGCAAGAAATCTCCACATATTCAGGAAAAGTTACACTGCACTGCACGGTGTGCTCAAAACCCAGTTCGGACAAGCCATTAGAATTTTTTCAAGTTAATGCTTTCGTTAACAATGAGAGGTTTGAACTAAATTGTAGTTCAAAAGTGACTATTGTTGAAGCAACCAATAAAAAGGATCGAAACAGTTGAAAAAAGTCCTGTACAAAATTGTGCGAGAACGGTTAATACAGCTTACTTGGCTTACATGAAAGATAATATTCTTAAGTTTGAACTTAAA
The DNA here is from genome assembly GCF_010883055.1 of Belonocnema kinseyi. Taxonomy (NCBI): domain Eukaryota; kingdom Metazoa; phylum Arthropoda; class Insecta; order Hymenoptera; family Cynipidae; genus Belonocnema; species Belonocnema kinseyi. The sequence continues at coordinate 113,756,428 of NC_046663.1, forward strand.
TTGGACTAGTGGACGTGCATGAAGAATAAAATAGAGAAATCGGTGCTGAGGGTCAGTCGGAAGCTAAGTTCAAGGAATATTTTTGAAATTCGCTAAAAATGCCGCACATCCGGGAAAAGCAAGACGCGAGCATTTCACAGACCGTCTTGCCACCACATTATCTACATGAATTGCCTGCTCAGGACGAAGAGCGCTTGGAAAAATTATTTCAAACTCTGGACCTTGATGGAAATGGCAGAATCGACGTTCACGATCTTTCCAAAGCACTCCACCAGGCTGGAGTGCACCGACATTATGCAGAGGTATACTTAATTTTCCATTGGCGCTTATATTGTTTCCCATTGGCCTTTTTCTTTGCATTATATGCCTGAATCAAGAACATTCTTATGTTATTGGCATCAGGACACGTTCATTAAATTTTTTCAAATCAGCATTTTCAAAATAAAACATGATTACAAAAATCAAGACCGGAAATAATTACAACGTATTTTCAGGTTAGGGTACACTGACATTCGATTTAATTTGCAAACTTTTTATTATTAGATAAAATTAACAAACAAAATATGTCATTCCAAAGATTTGTTTTAATTCCAGTCAAAGCTCGGCGCGATTATATCACAGGTTGGACTGGCTTTTTTTTCTTAATATGTCTAGTAGGTGCCGATAAACCTCCAAAAACGAAGTATTAGATTTGTCGAATCAGAACTCGATTTTAAACATAATGGCTATATTTATTCATCTCAGAAAGCAGATTCAGTGAAAATATTAACGGAACACGTATATGTGAAAAATTAAAAAATAAGAACATCTTAAAAGTTGTCCATCAATTCACTAAATTTCCTCAAAGTTAAAAGAGCTCTTATTTATAAGTCTTCCCGCCCCCGCGAAACGTTGGAAAAGGGTAGGGTTTAGAAAAAATTATTTTTATGACCTGTCAAAGGGGTGTTTCTGGCCGTTCGGATGTTAGAAAGCATCTAAACGGTGAGTTAAATATGATCATTCTGAGATCGTGACATACCCACATTTAAGATATCATAGTAACAAAAGTAACAATAATTTTAAACTTCTGTCTGGTCAAATCTCTGAAAAAGTAGAATTGCGGTGCTCCTCACAACTCGGTGCTACATCATCTTGAATAAAAAAATGAAAGTTCTTTCGTTAGATAATTGCATTCCCCAGGTAACGTTGGGAGGGTTTTTCGAAATTTCAATTTTTCGCTATTTGGGAACACTTTGAAGTGAAAACGCGTTTTTTGCGGAAAAAATCGGGTAATTTGTTATTGTAAAATAACAAATATTAATAAATTTGAAAAAAAAAACTTTCCAGCGATACCTCGTAAATTATGTACAGAAATAGTGTTCAAAATTTCAAAGGATGGGTAGATGCCAGGTCCATAAAGGATGTTGCTATGATTCATGATGTCCTACACATTCTTTTTTCACTATTGAAAAATCATCTCCATAAGGTTTAGAATTCAATAACCCGGAGTAAGCTTTAGAGCCACCGTCGCCGATATAGTTGCGATATCGCTTAAACCGCTGTATCTTTGTTAGTTTTGTTCCGATTCATTTCAAATTTTCACGCAATATTCTTGAAAGGTTCTCCATTCAGAAAAACAAACACAAAAAAGGCAACAAAAATGGTGTATGCGCCCCCCCCTCCCTTAATTAATGCATTTCACGGAATTATCAAATGGACGGATTTCAAGGAATTGAATTCATGGAATTCCTTCAGATCGAGGAATTCGTTGAATTCCGTGAATTCTTTATTCCAAAAGTAAATTTCACTTAAACACACAAACATTTTTTAAGCATGCGAAAAGAGCTGTCAGACATTTGAGGGCATAGTGATGTGATTCAAGAGTTATTTGGTCAGTTTTGGCTTTTGAAGCTTTAGATTAAATGTTATATGTGTAATTAGAAGTTTGTCATAAGGACAACCGCAGGATTTCGCAGGAAGCGGGTGCTAATCTGCAAAACTGCACCCGATCCCAGCGAAATTGCAATAAAATTTCAGCCGCAACAACGTCGTATATATAATATACAGTAAACTTCCACTTATGTACCTGCTCGATGTCCCCGCGCGCCTAGTTCCCCTGCCCCTATACGCACTTATTTCGCCGTGCGCAGTTCCTTCGCCTCCCACTAAGGTCCCTATGCGGGCTAGAGAGTCACGCCCGAGAGAGAGGCTGACCAATTAAAATGAGCCCCGAAGAGCGGGAAGTTTGAATTGAGTATTTAAATATGACGTCATGGAAATGCAGATAACTTTCTCGAGCAAATATTCGAAACGTAAAAGTAACTCATAAATATCAGAATAGTACAATTCTTAAAGTGTAGAATGTATATTCTCAGTCATGTTCCATTCTTTTGTCGATTGACGACCTTTCCAGTGTCCCGAAATACAATCAACTGACAAAATTTAAGATGAGACACCCAATCTTATACACTAACCTCAAGTTTTAGATATATTATTTCGTGTCACTGAAAGATCTCGAATCGACAAAAGAATGGAACTTGGCTGAGAAAATAATTCTAAACTTGAGAAATATTACTGTTCAGACCTTTATAACTTACCGTTGAATTTAGAAAATTTTCTCAAAAAAGTCGTATGCAGTTGCAGTGAAGTTTCATGTAGGTACCAACAAGCATTTAAACTTCCTAGCGGCTGACATTTCCACCTATCCTAGCATGATACGTTTGAAATTTTAGACCTATAACTTTCTTGTACGTTTAGATTATTTTATGCAAAAAAGTCTGCATTCCTATGTCAAAGATTTTATACGTATATGGACAGTCGTGATCAACTGTGCTAACCTACCTGACACTTCATCCTATTCATCTATGACCGTGAGCTCATGCTGGAATATTCAATATGCCGCGAAATATTAGATTCGGTTTTTGATTCTATTATATTAATTTTTAGTTGGAAAATTGTACTATTTCAAGTAAATTAATCGCATGCTAACTGACCGCGACTGTTTTAACTTCCCATGTGCAGAAAGGCATTATTATTGATAGTATATCTTTATTGATTCAAAATCACTGATCTGTATGGCTGGATAGTGGATTGCAATGCCACCGCACAGCAGTGAACGGGACGAATTGAAGCCATCTTGTTTGGTACCTTGCATGGCAATATATAGATATTCAGTAATGGCATTCGTACTACACAACACATACACAAGATTTATACGCGTATATTTACGCATAAATATAGTACCAATGTCATTCCTATAATATAGGAAAAGTACCCAAGGTAGCAAGCAAGATGGCTTTTATTCGGGACACACCCACCACCTTTATCCAGCTATACAGACCAGTATTCTAAATAGACCCGCGCTTTTCGGCACATGCGCAGTTGCAAAAGTGTCTTAGTGGGGGTATCGGTACAACGCCGAGGCAGCAAATGAACGTTGCTGGACAAAAAAATCCCGACGGCTCGCGGTAGAGGTTACGGTCCCTCCAGAGGGGAAGATTCGTGAGCGTATACGTTTTACGATGAGGAATATAGGTGGAAGTTTAACCTACCCCTATAGGTAACCTATAGGTTACCCTACCCCATTTTAACACCTTGTGAGCACGGAAAGGCACCCCTGCGACTGGTTACTGAAAAAATGTTCAAAACTGTACCCCTTTCCAAAATCTTGTGGAAAGATAAATCTAGAATCTAGACAATCTACACTCTATCCTTAAAACATGCTTTTTTAAAAGATTGTGCATACAAAGCCGATACGGGTATTAAAAAATTGTCGGTACCGGTAACCACGTGTTTAATGCTACTATTTGATCCTCAATATCGGCGATCTTGATAGTTGATGTTCCAGGCTAAAAAATATAAGAAAATGTTAGGAGTAAAACTGAACTTATTTCTGTGACAAGAGGCGTAAAGTTTCATTAAACATTGGGGGTCTCGTGAAACATTTCAATGTTTCAAATATGGCGGCGGCAAAATTCAAACTGATAAAAGAGATCATAAGAGTCCAAACTGATATGCGCATGCGCGAAATAATCCTCCCATGTTTCATGAAGCATATAAAACTTTGAACATGAAACGTTTTCATGTTTCACGTGAAAAGTTTCAATCAAACGTTTCATGGCTTACATCCCTACCTGTGACTAATCACAGAAGACGAATCATAGTGATGCAGGGTTAGAGGGGTGACCAACATTATTTCTGTGACCAGTCACAGGGGCACCATCCCCCTCCTACGCGATGTTATCATGGGGTAAGCGTTCGGCCGACATAATTCTTTGAAATTCGATTTATTCGAACAAGTGGAATTTCGAAGATTCGACTTGACTTTTGGATCCATTTTTAAGGAGAGAAAAAATGTATTTTTATTTTAAAAATCTGCACTCTGAGCGGGCACATTCTCTCCTTGCGCTGCTCGCAAGTTTGAACGCACAGACCTTTAAAAATGACAGTCAAATCATCGACAACTGTAATTTGGTGATTCTGAATTCTCTCTTTCTCAAGCTCCTTCGGCTTTAACGAACACATTCTCATCACCTATCTCGGAGCTACGCTGTCACTTTTATTATACTATTATATCAAATGTATATTACATTTATTTCTGTACCTCGGCCTGGGATCGCTTATGTAGATATTGCAAAATAAAGTACAAATTTCATTTGTTATGATTTTAATATTTGTTACATATTTTGCATTAAATTTTACTCTCAGCTACCCTGAAAAATGTATAATTTCAGTATCACACCAAACTCGCTTTCAGTCAAATGTCGGGGGTTGTCTTCAAATAACCTTGGACTGATTTTGGCCTGGGATTCCTATTTAGATAGTGCAAAATAAAGTACAAATTTTATTATCATGATTACTCTTAATATTTGTTCCTTATTTAGCATTACATTTTACTCTCAGCCACCCCTGAAAATGTTGTAATTTCAATATTATATATTATTACAATTTATAATATGCATTGGTATTAAAACAGAGGTATTTTTATTGTCTTGTTTTTATAATTGAAAAAAGTGCGCATGCTATACAAAAAAAATTTTGTCATACATTTTTAATGTTATTTTTTACGATTTGAACTAAAAATATGCATCCTAGTGTAAAGTGGTTCTAAGACAATTTTTAGACATACACGGAGAAAATCCTGGAGCACTGAGTGCTTTTACATACACGACTGGTTCGGTTTATAGAAAATTTGGTTTTCATACACTACAGGTTAGTGTATCGACACAAGTCAGTCGTTTATCGAGAGTAATTGGTTGTTTCTTTTACATCAATCTTAATAGAGTAGTGATTATTGCCATCTACACTACACATTGCTTCATGATACACGACGGAGTCGTGTCGCGGATTCGTAATACGCGTTTCCGATCATTAATGATCGATGTCGAATAAGAGCGAACGCAGCAACAGCTGTCAGCTGATCGCAAATGGAAAAAGGTCGATCTCATGCGTTGTGGTTATGTAAAGTTTTATAAACATTCATGTAGCATTTACAATGAGTAGTGTAGTCTCACTACCCACTGCTCTATTGAGATTGGTGTAACATAAACGACTGGTAACTCTCGATAAACGACTGGCTCGTGAAGATACACTAGTCTGTAGTGTATGAAAAAAATATTCTATAAGCGAACCAGTCGTGTATGTAAAAGCAACTCAGGTGCTCCAGGATTTTCTCCGTGTATAATTCAGGCGAAAAATGTTGTTAAATAAAATGTTATTGTAGCTTGTCTCGTTTTTCCAAAAAGTATTTTTTTTATTTTGAAGTTTTTCGCATAGATGTTTCAAATTTTTTTTCAAAATTTGAAAATGCTTTAACTTTTTGGATTTTTGTTCAAAATATCTGGCTAACGAATTAAGCCTTCAGTTTAGGATAGTAAAAGAGTATACGGAGCAGAATATCTCAAGTGTTCCCACCTAAAATTATTGTTTTTTTTATCGGGTTGGAACTTGGCTGAATTATAGTCCTAGTTGACCTATATTAATTCACCAAACCATATCACCATTTATCAACCGTTTGTAAATATACATACAAAGGCCTGAATTTTTCAGTTTTTCAGGTGCTTTTGCACCTTCTTGTTAGTGTGACTTCTTTTAGGATTATCCGAATTGACTTTGTTATAGTGTTTTAGAAAGCTTTTTTTCATATACTTTAGGACTACTATAAAAATTTGTTCATTGTGATTTTTTTGTTGAAAATTAAAAATTAAAATTGATTGTTTCAAAAAAACCTACTTTTTCTTTTTTTTCTATTTCAAAAACTAGCTTTTTTAGTCTCTTTAAAGTCATGCAGAAGAAAAAGTGGACTGGAAATAATTTCGTAGTCAAATTGAGATTTTTCTCTTGCGGTTACCACGTATACACACACCCAGGCAGGCATACACATTCGCGTAAACATATTTTTCGGGTTTAGAAGGACTCAAAATGTGGAAATTTAACAAAAATGGGGGAAGGGCCTATTTTTACACAAATTTAATACCTTCTCTGATGAGAATGCTGCAAAATTAAATTATCCAAGGAAATAAAGCCGGTTTGATGTACAGTTAAACTTTTTTTCTATCTCGAAAAATCCAATGACCTAAGCGTGTCTTTGATTAATGATATTTCAAATATATTAAAAGATTTTTGTTTCAAATTTTTTCAAAATTATCTTTGGCCTTTTTATTGTTAAATATCACCTTTAATTAACCAAAACTTTCCTGAAGAAATATTTTTAATTTTCTTTTGTAGTGTATCAAGTTGTGAACGATTTCAGGTTTTCCGTCACTACGAGTAAGTGTGATACGTCTAAAAAGCCTTGGCTACGGGTACATTATAAAAAGAAAACTCTAAAATTTAAATTTTACTGGATTCTACTTTCTTAAAGAAACATCCACTGATTCTTATAATGTATGTTTGCTTTCAATTTTTTGTCATTTACATTGGAGTTCCGCTTTACTGGCCGTTTCGCAGGTACCCTCAATGGCTTTCACGGTATCTCGAGACTCTTTCTGTTGGAGTTTTGTCTTTAAAAAATATTTTTTACAAATATAGAAAATATTATATTTGTGTAAAATTTGACCCCTCCCCAGCTATTTTTGATAAAAATGAAAGAAGTGAACGCATTTGTAAAATGTTTGAAACCACTTTTTTTAAGATTCTAATGTTATGATTTTTTTTATAAAAAAAATTATCAGTCAAACTATGCAAAATAAGACAAATGATGATTGGGCAAAAATTATGCACTAAAATCAGATCTACACATTTGTTATTGGTCACTTTTTGATCGGATTCGTAGTTTTTATTTTATTCATAAAAAAACATCATTAAAAATAAAAAAATTTGGATAAGCGACAATGACTGTAAAAAGAATGAATTGACAAAAATGACTCTTCTAAAAAAAAACTACAAATTTTGTCATCAATGATTTTCTGATGGGATGCGTAGTTCTTGTTTTAATTGTGAAAAATAGAATAAAAAATAGAAATTTATGGAAAAACGACAAACGGCACAAAAAACATTAATTGACAAAAGTTGTTCATCCAAAAATTATATACAAATTCGGTATTTATAATTTATAGAAAGGACTAGTATATTTTCTTTCAATCGTAAAAAATAAGATTCAAAATAAAAAAATTACATTTTTAGAAAAATCACACAAGTTGCAATAAAATATGTGATAACAATTTTTGTTCGTTAAGATGTGCACTTTTTTCAATTATAAAAAATAAGAAAATAAATACTTTTTTCAATAACAATGCATATAATGAATTTTAATAACATAAATTGATTGAAATGATAGGTTTTGCGGGGTAGTTGAGAATACGAATTACCGAAAAAAAGGAGCAAATATTAAAGTAATCATGATAAATAAAATGTGTACATTTTTTTGTAATATCTGAGTAAGCAATCTTAGGCCGAGGTCTAGAAATAAATATAATATACATTTGATATAATAGTGTTGAACATAATGTAGAATAGTTCAAATTTTCGACAAAAATCGACTGCGAAGCACGAGACACGAGATAAGAATGTGTTCATTGAAGCCGAAAGAGATTTGACAAAAGAGAATTCACTATCGCCAAATTACAATTGTAGATGCTTTGACCATGATTTAAAAGGCTCTGTGCACAAATGTGGGGAAAATAGAAAGACTAAGCGTGTAGCACGAAGTAAATACATTATCGAGCGCGAAGCGCGAGAACCAAGAGTCGCGTGCTCAGAACTTGTCAGAATTCGTTTTCAAATTCCCTTTTACTCCTTAATCCCCAGAAACTTTCCCTTTTCTCTTTAAATGTACGATGTTTTACGATAAAATATTTGAACTACACAAGAAACTCTTTGAAAATAGAAAAGGTACGTAAAAACTATTAGAAACATTATTTGTTTTATATCTACAAAAACCTTATATATTTTAAACAGCCACTTCAATTAAAAATTATTATTATAGAAGCATAATGGTAATGCTTTTAAGTATCCCGATTTTATTATTAATGAAGGAATTTTTAAAAGAATAAATGAATTGTCCTCGGTCTAAACCTGTTATCTGAATTTTTTTCGAAATTATTTGTTTGTATTTTCTGGAACATTTTTATATGCAGTTAAGGACATGTGATGAGTGGGTCACGTGACCAGATTCCTACCTTACCGTCACTTTTTTTATTTCCCAACTTATTTTAACACGAAGCGCCATATCGAGTTGAAAATTTGGGATACTAAATAGGAAGCATTAAGAGAGGTGGGTGGTCTGGTCCTAAAATTTTATAATTATGAGAAGTTTTTTTTTGTAAATATTTTGTTTTGTTTTTTTCGTAATTATTAAAATTTAGGACCAGTGAAAGATGATATACTACGATATCAGCAGCGAATAAAAATGTTTGCATAATCTATTTGTTATTCATTAGGATGTCCATTAAGCATGAACACTAACTTTTTAAACGCTACAACTATATCTTTTCCTTTTGCAGGGAATTTTTTCGAGCGTCCTTCAAAATTTGTTGAAAGTTGTGATATAAAATTAAATAGCAATAGGTTTACATTTGTGAAAGTAAAATTCAGAGTACTGGATTTATTGTATACTGATTTAAATCAAATTTCTGTTCATCATTTTTACGAATCACTTTATTCAAAGCAATAATATGTTAAATATGCACTGAATTTTAAGTAAGAAGATCATTTTTTTTAATGATTCTTCAAATTCATGGACTTTAGGAACAAATTTAGGTAATGATTAATTATGCCATGAATAATTATTTAATTTTAGATCTCAATAGGATCATTATTAGTTATTCAGATGTTTACAAGAACGGGAAAAACATTATATATAATAAACTCGTGAAATTTTAAACATATTTCGATTTTTGTAATTTTAAGCACATAATTTAATCATATTTAGAAGTGACGTCGTGTAGGGCCGATTGTTTTAAAAATGCAGTACGCCTTATATATCAGCAATAAATCATAGAAAGAGCTATATCCATACGAAGAACACATAAGTCCATTAAAGACGTCCAACTTCACGTCAGTGCTCCCAATTTTGGGGACTTTTTGAACAACTCTTGCGTCCCGCCGATACTTCCGGATTAGTTACTGTTGGTGCGTTGATTTTGAATAGTATAAATATTCAAATTTAATATTTATAATAAGTAATGATTAGAAAATGTATACAAAGTAATTTCTTAATCCTAAGATAAGGTTTTACAGTGACACATAAAAAATAATTCGGTTTGAATTAAAAAGGTGTTATTACAATGTGCCTTAAAGGCATTTGACACAGCCAAAAACCTATATTACCGACGTAACTATATCATTTCACTGAATTTTTTTTTTGAACCTAAGAACTTTTTTGTAAATAAAACATCGAGCTGAAACTAGACAATGTTTGAGTACAATATAGTACTGTTCGGTACTTCATTTGGGTAGGAATTTCACTGAAAGTTATTTTCAACCAAATTAAAACTGGGAGCCTTTTTCACATATTTTTTTTTAACCTCGACATTCTTTGAACGTTCGAACTTTTTTTATACATAAAATATCGGCCTCAAACTTTATGAAGTGCAAGAGTCGACGGAAAACTACGTTAAAGTACAAAAGTAATTAATAAAAGAACGTAAAAAAAATATTTGAACTAAATCTCATCCGGCATAACAACAAAGCACTCACAACCAGGTCCCCCAAATCTCAATGCATTTTCGTGGCCCAAAGTTTTGGGTACAAAGTACCAGTAAATGTCCTCTGCGGCCGCCAGTTGGAGTTAATGCAAACGTGAATGTTGTTAGTGATAAGCGCCGAACGTATGCGTGGGTTGTGTGGTTTATTGAAATGGTCCGGTATGTATTTTTAGGTTATTAGTTATAATAACCTAAAAATAATTATTTGTATAGAATAAAATAATATCTGAGACTATCGGGTAGCAAGTTTATAAGAATTAAACCAGATAAAAGAGTATGGGAAAAAAATGTTCGAGAAATTGTGGATCTAACAAACCGTGACACGTCGAGACTTCCTAACCCTTTGAAACAAACTGCATTTGTAGGGAATACAATTACACCTGTAAATAATCGTAATTAATAAGTTTCCTGACTATTCTTGACAGTCTATTTATTTTAATACATATATTATCTTAATTCTCCTCACATGGGAACAGCGTCCAGTGGCCGCCAGGGTTCGGATTTTCGTGCACATCACGAAAACCTTTACTGACTGACACCGATGGAATTGATAGTCGAATCCTTTGTTATGTACCGGATAAGATTTAGTTAGTGCTTTAACGTAGTTTCCGGCTCGTTAATTTATTTACAAAAAAAGTTCGTAGGTTAAAAAAAATCCACTGCACTGATAAAGTGAGGTCGGTAATATAGGTATTTGGCTGTGTCACATGCCCTGAAAATAAAATCACTAAAATTGCCAAAAATGAATTAAGAATATTGTTTTTTTTCTGAAGACAGAATTAATAACATTTTTTGCAATTAAATCGCATTGTTTGTTCATCTGTAACTTCAAAATTCTATTTTAGGATTAAGAAATTACTTTTGATGCATTTCTCAATAATTATTCATTATAAATATTCAATCAAAAAAATTATATAATTTAAAATACGTGCGCGCTAACAGTAACCAATTGGATTGCCGGCGTGACGCAAGCGCAGTTCAAAAAGTTCCCAAAATTGGAAGGACTGATTCACGTCGATCAACTGAATGCAAGTGATTGCACTGTGAAATTTGAAAGTGACTGCAGTGAATGCATGATGAAAATAGAGCGATTTAAATTAATTTTTTATAACACGTGCATAATTTCAGCCCTTTTCGACGCCTATGAAACCCGATACCGTGCATGGCGTGAAGTTGACAGCTAGCCTGGTGGCTGATTACAAATGCAATTACAAGACACAGACAGGGCTTGTCAATTTTGTCGGTATTTTTCTCTATTTCGCAACGTATTTCGCAAAATTTAGGGTCACCATCATCAAGACGTCACCCTTTGAAAACCTGGTATATCTCGAGAATTCTTCTATTATGTCAGAATTGTGAGTAAAACAATAAATTTGCAAACGATTCTAACCGTTCAAATGAGGTCGTCTGCTACCCGCTGATTTCTATCTTTCGCAAAATTAACATTTACCGTAAAAATAATGATTTCCTCAACAAATTTTTTGATTTTTCAACATTTTATTGATTCGAGGATCTCGCAAACCCCCGGTTATTGGACAAGTTTTCTTTCTTTCGTTCGCAAATCCTTTGGAAAAAATATATATTGAGTCAGTGTCGTACTTCTACAAAAAAATTCAAACTCGGATTTAACCAATACCTTTAAACTAATAAATGTCAAGTAGGGGACCGATCCCGGCCCATAGAAACCACCGAAACTGACGATTTTTTGAATTTTTTATATCTACTCCTGTTAGGTAGGCATCCCTCTATATACCGCTGATCTACCCGATTTGAAACCTTGTTTTAACTTCTTGAAAGTAAGCTGGGGATATTTACTACAAATTTGCCAAGTTTGAATGCTCCAGAATAAAATGCAAAGTTTATTCGCAATATCGTTTATTAATCGCCGTACTATATAACCGCAATAAATATGATTCTATTATTTACACAGTACACACCAATTAAAAAAATTTGACAGAGACGTGAGAAATATTTAAAAAAGAGAGAAAAGCTTTAATAAAATCACTAAATTAAATAAAATAATTCATTTATCATTTAAAAAAAAAAAATGTGTACACATTTTTTATCAAAAGTCAGTGAAAAATGAAGCTTTTTATAGATTTTTCTTTTCATTTTAAGGGTTGCATCTCGGCTACAAATTTGGGATTTCATCAGATTTTTAATATTTGTTCAATAGATTTAAGGTTGTTTAAAAAGAAGAAAAACGTCAGTTGAGAACATTTTTGCCAATTGTAGTGGAATTATGTAGTTTTTCTAACTAAATTTTTTATTCTTATTATTCAGAATACATAGGTAATAATGTATACTAGAAATTTAAGTTGCTAAGATTAATAAAAATGTATAAATATGTCAGACGTAAAACAAATTTGGCGCTCATTGCTGTTTAAAACTTCAGTGCGCTTGCGATAGCCGGATTATGTTTCTTCTGGCTCAAATTTTCAGAATAAACTACTTCTAACATACACAAACTCTTAGGCCCTCTGGAATTTTGAAATTCATAATGAGGTTGTTGCATATTTTCAACTAATTTTTTTCACAGTTAAATTAAAAGAACAAAAAAAATGTAATTATGAAAGGAAAGTCTGATTGGTTTAGCGGATCGTCGGAAGCAAAGGTCGGAAGTAATTCTGTCAAGTAGCACTGTTGTCAAGTTGATGGGGAATTAATATGGCTGCTAGCGAGTGAAAGTTTAAACAGTAAAGATAACGTGTCTTTGTTTATGATTGAAAACGTATTTTAAAAGTATAAAGAAGGGTCTAAAAGGTGCTGAAAGTTTCTAGAATTACACTAAACCCAGGATTTCTCAAGTGTGGCAGTGCTAATGTTTCAAAAGTCGACATGTTGATACCCCCTGAAAAATCGAAAAGATAAATAATAATTTAATAATGATTAGGATTATTATCAATGGGGATTCGACGTCGTGGCCGAAGGGAAATCAGAATTTCTAAAAAAGAACCGAAAGATCCGCGCGAAGGGATGGAAACCGTGGGTCTCGCAGATCGTACCCGAAAGGAAAAACGCGAAGAACTCACTCGTAAGTCACCACCTTAGGGTAGTAATTCCCGAAACGAGCCCTGTCCTAGGTCGTTCGGTCGACAGCCCGGTGACTGTCAACCGCCGATCCCAGGCGAAACGAACGAGTGAATAAATTTCGCGATCGCGCCACGCACTACCGATGACCGAGATCGGATTAACCGCTAGATTTTCGGACAGTGCCGCACTAATTTTGAAAATCCGGCGGCCGCTCTACAAACTTGTCAATCCCTTAATGGCGAAGTATCTCCGATGTCCTCGATGCCTGGGATCCTGGGAGGCCACTGGGTGTCCGGGTATCCTGGGTGACTGCTGAAGAGGTCCAAAGTGCGTGGATGCTGATGGACTTTAATTGATGGAGCGAAATTCGGCAAAAATATTTAAGGGGAAAATAAAATTAAATAAAAGGATGGCAAGAAACTAGAATGAAATAAAAGATCGGCATTTAAAAAGAAACTATAGGATTTAATCTTGGATGAAGTTGGTGGTACAAAAATAGGACAACTACTAAATAACCCTAAAGATAAAAAGGCACCCCTCAGTGATCCAGGAGTATATAAAATCCCTTGTTCTTGTGGCAAAGTCTATATTGGAGAAACCGGGAGAGCGGTGAGCCAGCGTATTAAGGAACATGAGAGTAAAGTCAGGCTAAAACATTTCACGCAATCAGCACCACTTGAACATCATATCGAAACAGGACATAACATTTTATTTCATGAAACAACAGTCATTGCAAAAACGCACAACAAATTTCCAAGAAAACATAGAGAAGCAATAGAAATCTTAAAACACTCTAATAACATCAATAGGGACAATGGATATAATACCAAACCGATATGGCTTTCCGTTCTCTCGGATTTTTAAAAAAAGACTTGATTGGCAAATCAAGTTCGACCAGTCCCCACGGTCGGGCGCTCTGGCCAATCACAGGCATCGTAGGAAGTATAACTAAGAACATCATTACCTGATACCTCAGTTTCAGGTCAGCCCTGAAGATGTGAACTGCAATGTTCACGAAACGTCGGCAAACAATTCGTAGTTTTTTACACGAGTGAAACCCGAAATATCTCTTTATCAAAATGGATCATCCTGAAAGCAGAAAATCTATTATCAAGATACTGACCATCGGTTTACTCTTCGAAAAATTAAAGAGAAAAAGGTTAACTATAAGATAGGTGCATAAAATCGCGACAAGGTATCGGTATGCCTAAAATTAACTAAAACTAATAATAATAAAAATAATAATGTACAAAAAAAATGTCCCTAGTTTCCTATCGTATTTACAATGGTCCTTGAAACTAAACTGCACCATTTCCTAGGTGCAATACGTGCGAAGATCACGGTTGTTCACCGATTCTCTGGCTCGTAGGATGTAACGCGGCCCTGCGTTACTTGTTCGTCTTCTTCTTCGGGAACTGTAGGTTGGGTCGGAAGCAGGTCAGCTTCGACGTAGGTGGACGCGCCTGAGTGGGGTGTCCAAAAGTGAGATTGGGTCGGAAGCAGGTCAGCTTCGACGAAGGTGAACGCGCCTGAGTGCGGTATCCAAAATTGGGTGCGGCTGTTCACCGTCACTCGATTGTTGTCCTTAAAACTAAATGCGACTTCTCCTAGGTGCGTACGTGCGAAGATCACGGCAATTCACCGGTGCTCTGGCCCGCAGGGTGTAAGGCCGCTCAGCGTTACTCGTCACATCTTCTTTTTCTGAAACTGTAGATTGGGTCGGAAGCAGGTCAGCTTCGACGTTGGGTGGACGCGCCTGAACGGTGGTGTCTTAAAATGAGTGCGGCTGTTCGCCGTCACTCGATTGTGAATGTGAAGAGGGGTGCAGCTGCTAGCCGTCACTTGAGTCTTCGTCTTCGGGAACTGTAGATTGAGTCGGAAGCAGGTCAGCTTCGATATTCGGTGGACGCGCCTGAACGGTGGTGTCCAAAAATGAGTGCGGCTGTTCGCTGTCACTCGATTGTGAATGTGAAGAGGGATGCGGTTGCTTTCCGTCACTTGAGTCTTGGTTAACGGCAACCTTTGCTGGAATTGTACGGGGTGGTGCAGACACCAAGGTGTCCCCGTCAACCTTTTGTGGTGTGCCGTCTTTCAGAACCCAGCCAACTTCCCCCGAGTCGTTCTCTGGGATTTGATGTGGCCCAATCCGGGACGGGGCGAGCTTAGCACTAAATCCTTCAGCCTTGTTGAAAAGTGAATGACTCTTCAGTGTAAACCCAGTCTCCAATTGAAAAACGAGAAGTGGTCGATGTTGGTGCGGGCCGTAGGATAATAGACGGGCGTCGTCCATAGTTCGCAATCCCAGTTTTTAGCGGTTTCAGCCCAAGTGTGATCCGTGAATTGTGGTCCATAGTCGCTCAAAATTCGTTTTGGATATCCGAAACGACAAAAAACTTTTCCCTGGAGCAACTTAACCGCACTCAAAGCGTTACAGATACACATGGGGAAAGCCTCGACCCATCTCGAAAACATGTCTCTAACCACCATAATGTGTGTATTCCCTTGGCTCGTTCTTGGATACGGTCCCATGAAGTCAACTGCTACGTACCGACGAATTTCCCGATTTATGTCCGTGCAGAAGAAAAATTCGCGTACTGAGCGGATTGTCTCTTCGGCACCGGGGTGTCCTGAAAGTGGTGTGCCGTGGTGATAGTGTATAACGCGTTCGCGGAGAGTCACGGGTACCCGAATTCGCTACTCACCGCCGACCACGTCACGACGCTAAAAACCGTTTCTATCGAGCTTGTTAAAAACAAGAAAATTTTCTTCCCCGCGATTAACAGGACCACGCGCTCTGATTTCTCGCCATCGAATTGCGTCGCAGGTTATCACACGATCCAATTGTTGGGCCTGCATAATTTCTTCAAAAATAGAGGGAATATGTACGGCACTAAGAGCTGGAACTGATTTGTCGGTGTTCGTTTTAATCGCCGGACGGGTAGATGGTAACATTTTTTCTAGATCCGGTTCACTCGGGACTAACACAGCCGGGTTGGAAAATCGCGAAAGGGCGTCCGGCAATTCATTTTCCTTGTCCGGAATGTGTTCGACCTTGAAGTTAAATTGCCCCTTCAACAATAAATTCCAACGGTTCAATTTTGCGCGCGTGTCCTTTTTATCTTCTAACCACGTCAGGGCCTTACTGTCCGTACGGAGAGTAAA
Source organism: Belonocnema kinseyi (assembly GCF_010883055.1). Taxonomy (NCBI): domain Eukaryota; kingdom Metazoa; phylum Arthropoda; class Insecta; order Hymenoptera; family Cynipidae; genus Belonocnema; species Belonocnema kinseyi. Next base: position 113,772,747 of record NC_046663.1, read on the forward strand.
TGGTCTTTTGGTTTGTAATATAAAAGGCAGAGAGGAGTCCCGACAACTCAACGAACGCGGATAGGTAAACGCGGTTTTTACCGCTTCGAAGGCGATAATCTTTTCGGGAGTCATTTTAAATGGTCCTTCAGGCGAAAGTAAATCCGTTAGAGGTGCGAGAGTGTGTGAGGAATCAGGGATGTATTACTTCACCCAGTTATACGTGCCGATAAAAGATTGTAATTCATGGCGTGTTTGGGGTAAGGAGGCGTTGCGAATTGCGTCGATGTGCTCAGGCTGAGCTGCGTTACCGTCGCAACTAATCCAGTGACTAAGGTAGGGCAATCAGTCTCAGCTGAAGTGACATTTTTCGGGCGAAATCGTAATGAACGACGTTATACTTCTTAAGCCAAGGGTGACCTAGAATCATTTCAGTCCGTAAGTGGGGGCTCACGTGAAAAATCGAGGGGTATTTCTCGTCATGCATTTCAGGTGTGAGGTTAACGCAACCATTGAGCTTCATGAACGAATTAACCGCGTCTAATTTAGCGTATGGTGGACTGGGCCTTAATGAGGAAAACTGAGAATCAGAAAGGATCGAGCGCTGCATAAAATTTTCCGAAGCCTGGTTATCGATCTCTGCTGCTATTTCCTGGCCATCTAATATGTCACGTAGTCGAGGTAAGCAGGGGGATCCGTGTAGAGCGCGTTGAGGACTGGAATGGGTTTAAAGCGAGGGCAGCCTTTGGCCTCCGCTCGCGCCAGTTTTCCGCCCGGTTTTCAACTAACTCAGGGTGCAGTATGGGGCATACACAATGCTAGTATGAACCAGGGCAGTGTTGACAACGCGGAGGAGGTCGGTTGGGGGG
>NC_046663.1:113773604-113786504 GCF_010883055.1 Belonocnema kinseyi
GGTATGTGTGGGAGTTGACTCGACGGCGGGTGTATTAAGCTTTCCTCGATGCCTCCTTCTCTTCTCTACGCGTGTTTGCCTCCAGGTCGTCAGCCTCAGCTGGGGTGGCTCGTTCAAACAAATCATTCAATTTCTTTAAATTAGCAGACCGAATAGCCATTTTAATCGAAAGCCGTAAGGGCTCGATTAATAACGCTACGAGGTCGGATCGGGAGATTCCGCATGCAATCTCAACGCTAATAAATATTTGTTTGTTGTAGGAAAATTCCGACTGGTGCTTTCTCTTGCTGCCTACTTAAGTAAAGTTTAGCTTGTAGGCGGATTAATGCGGTATTTCCGGCGTATCGTTGCAATAGTAAGTCAACGAATTTTTTCCAGGGAAGTGACAAATTTTTATACATCTCCCACCATTTTCCGGCAGAATCGGTTAAAGATTTTGTTACTAACCGGGTCCATTGTTGTGGTACTATTGACGATTCCGTAAAATAAGTGACGCATTCGGCTAAAAACGTGTTAGGATCTTTGTGATCTAAGCCGGCGAAGGTATGTCGTGGTGATTCTGTGGTTCTTAATGCCCGGGACACTCCGTGCCAGTCACTGAGCGTTGGGGGTGGTAAATTTACGGAAGTTGCCGGTTCGTTGGTGGAGATGGAAGATTTTTGAGGTGTTTGTGCATTACGCAGGAATTGTAATTGCTCCATGAGCAAAATATTCTGTTGTAACAGGACATCTAATTGAAGTTGTTAATTTGGTGGAAATTGAGCATTTTGCTGAACTTGATTGTTCTGAAGAGGTGGATTATTCAACAGGGGTTGAATATTTTGCTCGTAAAGACCGTTTTGAAGGGGTTGCATAGTTTGCTCAATCCGGTGGTTCTGAACTGGTGAAATATTCAATAGTGGTTGAATATTTTTGTCTTGTGAACCGTTTTGAGATTGTTGAATATTCTGCTCATTTTGAGGGTCCTGAACGGGAGGATTATTCGACAATGGTTGATTATTTTGCTCGTGTAAACCATTGTGAGAGCGTTGAATATTTTGCTCATTTTGAGGGTCCTGAACGGGAGAATTATTCGACAATGGTTGATTATTTTGCTCGATTTGATTATGCTGGCAAGATAAAATATTCAGCGGGGGTGAATGCTGGACTAGTGAAATACCTAGGAAGTCCTGTTCCGACATTGTGTCAATTGGCAAGGATCGTAATCGCTGAGATCGCATTATGATAAGTTCGCGAGAATTATTTAAAAGGGCGCCACCGAGTTTTGCTGCTTATATCCGGAAACCGAATTCTCTATAGAAGGCTTGAAAGATCTACCGCATTTCTTAACGGATGAAGTGTGGAGCATGGTCTCTTTAAGGTGTACGTTTTCGAACTTTCAACCACGAAAGTTCAGGAAAAATTAAAGGGTAAAAGCTATCACAGTGTTCCCATCCAGCCCCTTAACCCTGCCGTCGGGGGGTCTATTGTTTCGGCCAAATCGAGAGCTGGCGGTACAGTCTTCTTCAACAAGATGCAAGGTTCACACTGCGAAACCTACACAGTACCCACCATCGCGATACACTAGGAAGAGAGAGAGAGAGACACTGGGAAAAGGAAGAAAACACAGTGCAGAACTACATATTAAGGGGCCCCGTCATCTTTTTGATTGAACTTTGAATAGTTTGGTTGAAAATTCATCACTTATGGAAACTGAAACAATTTCATATTATAAATTAATTTGATTTGTTACAAATTTTTTTTTCTGTTGTTACTTTAATTATATGCAACTAAAAGTACACATTTTTCTTTTAACAATTCATAGCATGTATTCAAACAGTACATTATTCCTTCCTCAATGGGGATAGAAATACATTGATGGCTTATAAAATAATAAGATATTCATTTTCAGGAGGCATTGTTGGACCATTTGAACAGAATTTATCTCAGGGACCTATTAGAGCATACACAAGTATTAGTGGCGACTTGTTTATAGCGGCGACTAGACTAACTAGATCGGTCTTTAGACAGTCTACGAATTTCGTAAATCCTAAGGATAAAAATATTCAAACTCAAAATATTGAGTCGCTCTGGTCCAAGATCAAACGGGATCTGCGTGGGCGACTCGGGAAAATGTCAGTTGAGAATACTAAACATTATCTGATTGAATATGTTTGGAGAAACACATACACCTCCAACGAAGAATTGTTTCTCAGTATTTCTATCCCCAATAAGGATTGCCGTATCAAACAGCAGACAGTCAAAAATAATCGGCCCTTTTCAGGGCCAAAACATTTTTCTAAGGAAGGAATAATGTATTGTTTGAATGCATGCTATGAATTGTTAAAAGAAAAATATATTTTTAGTTAAAAATAATTAAAGTATCAACAGAAAAAAAGAAATTTGTAACAATAGGCCCCCCGACGGAAGGGCTAAGGGGCTGGATGGGAACCCTGTAATAGCTTTTAACCAAATTAACAATTTTTAAAAAATTAACTAAAATTCCTGAATAATCAAAAAGATAAATAATAATTCATTTAATAATGATTGGGTTTGTTATCAATGGGGATTCGACATCGTGACCAAAAGGAAAAACGCGAAGAACTCGCTCGTAAGTTACCACCTTAGGGTAGTAACTCCCGAAACGAGCCCTTTCCTAGGTCATTCGGTCGACAGCGCGGTGACTGTCAACTGCCGATCATAGGCGAAACGAACGAGTGGGTGGTGAGAAACTAGAATGAAATAAAAGATCGGCATTTAAATAGAAACAATAGAATTTAATCTTGGATGAAGTTGGTGGTACAAAATACAGGGGATCGCCAGTTGAAGCGCGGGTTCTCCGTGACCTGATACGCTTGTCGGTCGAAAAGATACTGACTAGTGTTCCTGCCGATTTTTTGCAGCTCTCAAACCACCGAGCAACCTCGCGCGCATTCCAGTCGTGGGGAGGACGGATCGTGCCCCATTATTGGTCGCCTAATCCTCTCACCCACTGGAATACGGCAAAAACTTGCTGTTCGCCGGTTCGCGACAATTTTGTCCGTTTAAGACGGTTGGAGCTTACGCGGAAATCGAATCGCAGTTATGGGCTTGAGATTGCAACCCTCCAACTTCTGAGAATAAGTCGGCCGACTTATTCTCGAAAAACGGAAAGCTGGAATCCCGACCACGCTTGAGGATTAAAACGATGGTCGTTAAAAGGTGAACTATATCAATGTGAATGGAAACCAATTATTACACATTGAGTGACTTAAGGCACTTAAAACGAATCTCGGTTTCGCTTGATTCATTCTACGTCTAACAGGATAAATTATTTAGCGTAATATTTTAACCACACACAATTGAAAATGGAATGATTTTTGTGCTTAAAACCGGCAACACTCTGACTATTGTGTACGCTGGTCTGTCGTTGTTGCCTTTAAGCGCAGAAACACTTCATTTTCAATTACAACAACAAAACAAGAACATTTTCTCGAAAAAGTTCTCCGTCCAAACCGGTAGAATTGTCTTTAGATTATGTGGTAAAAATATTACGTTCAACAATTCATCATTTTAGACGTATAGTAGATCAAGCGAAACCGAGACTCGATTGAACTGCCTTAAGCTAGGGGTATCGTACTTCCTTCTTTAGAAGGATTTGTCCTTTTTAGTCTTGTCCTTCGAAGTCCTCACAAATCAAATGTCCTTCTTTTTAAGTCATAATAGGAATTTTCCTTTAATTTTATTTATTTTCGGCGTTTTTGTGCATGTCAGTCAATTTGTTTTCATCTGCTGCACATATTTTGTGCAATAGGTGAATTCGTAGCGTTCTGATGAATAAATTGTTAAAAATTAAGTAACACTGCGTTAGTTATTTGTGTTCGTTTTTTTTTTTTGTAGAGGCGTGAACGTGTAACCTTTCCCAGACATATGGTATTGGTGCCCTCCTAATGCAACTCTGCGCATATCTTCATATTTCAGATTTTAATTTGATTCTGCCACTGTCATCTATTAATTAGTTCAAAAATCTCCAGCGCGTCGCTAGTTGTGTCATCACTCCCTGTTTTGCATAGGAAAATATGAATAAAAACATAATGCAAAAATCGTGGCTAAGTGAAAGATATTTAGTTATGTATATCCTGATAGCACCAGTGATAAAATCATGATGTCTCCTATTTTATAATTAAGGGCTCATTTAGGGGTAATTTAATGCTCCATTGCCGAATTTTTGCGGTTCAGCACTCCACAACTCTCAGCATGAGCCAAAATTCAGTCTCAAAATGATACATTCCCCTATAAGCCCAGATGTGCTACAACGTTCATAGGAGTAAATATGAAACTGAAACCTCGCTGAAATGCTCATTGTGAGAACAATGAAATTTGAGATGCAAACAATTTATCACCAGCGTTTTTCTGTGTTAACCTACGAATCAGTTGTAACCTTACCTGAACCCAACCTCTTAATTGATTTTATATCACGAATAAGAAATGTATGAAAATATGTTGCTTTTTCGACTTATATCAGTAATTTCTTGATCGAAGATTAATAATATTTGAAATTTTACAACTTTTCATAAATATTGAGTCCTTGAACTTTGTTTACACTTATTTTCTATTATACATTATTTTATGCTTATTTTATGTTTTATACTATATTTTGCATAAATAATGTGTCATAAATATACAGAATATATTTAAAGAGTACGCTAGAAATAAAATGAATCAATACCTTCTATCTGTCCATAAAATATAGGCAACTCGATTTTTTTTACAGATTTTCGAGAAAATCTCAGCAGAAAAAAAAATCTAAAAATTTTAGAAAACATGCATGTTGCAGTTGAAGGGTTTGCCAATACTGATACAGAATATTAAAATGTTCACATGATTAGCGATTATTTCCTGGCGAATGAAAGGTGAAATTTTTCCATAATCATATTGTCATTTCCGAATACTCAACTTTGAATAGCTCTAAGACACTGAAAATAAATTATGAAAATTTTGAAAAAAAGTATATGGCTTCGTTGATCCTTTCTGCGCACAATGGTGAAATTTAGAACCAAAAATATCTATTTGTTAATAAGTTGTTAACAAAAAGGCAGGGAGGTTTAAAAAATTATTTACTTTTTGAAAAAATACAAACGACTACGCTAATCGAGGCAACCTCATTCTTAGCAGGACAATTTGCTGGCGCTACTGCTACGCGTGCAATACGACCTTCTCTCGTACTCAGGCTGTTTACACAGTCCCTACTATAGGTTTCAAAAATGTTAAAAAACAGGTTGAACAACGTCAATTTCACGACAGTGAGCTTTGACTTGTTATATTTTGTTGACAAACCATTAAAAACAAGGCGAAAAAAATCAGCCGAATTCCTTGAGATTTTCTGTAAATGTAGATGTCATTAAAATTAAAAAATTCAAATTAGTGTAGGTTACAAAGTTAATTAAAGAGGTGAACTTTATCTCAGCGCCAAATTGTGATAGAAAGCTTAGACAAAGCTTGAGAAAATTAAAAAAATTAAAATAATACAATCGCATATGAAATAATGTTTAAAAATTATTAAATAATTGTATTGTATTTATTAAAAAAAGTTCCTAGGGCTGAATAGCCCTTTAAGGAACAGGATAATACAAGGTCGTTACAAATATGTGCAAGCACTGATCGGTAGAGTACTTGATTAGTCTTATAATTGAGAATATAAATTAAATAAAATAAATTTATATAGTCAACCTAATAATACGCATCAAATTAGGCATGAGATTATTTTATATTGAGTAAGATTGAGTGATTAATTAGTAGTTCATGTGCATGTTCAAGTAAAAATAAATAGGGAAAAATTGTGTGAATAAGAAACAAAAATTTACAAAAGTAAAGAAAAAAAAGGATTTTCGAAATTTTAATGTTCGAGAATAAAATACGAGAGATTACCAATGAGTAATTTCAAGATTTGGGTTCGAGGTATTGTACAAATATTTGTAAAAAAGATTTCAAAAATGATACAGAGAAGGTGCATTTCTAATATCGTATGGTACTTTATTCCATAGCCGGGCACCTCTTACTATAATTAATCGTTGAAGCTGACACGTTCTGTGTAAATGAATCTTAATGATTTTATGTCTTTCACGAAGCTTAGACTGTGCTGGAAGGTCTCTGTCTAAAAATTGGAAAAGGTTAAATGGATATTCAGGAGCTTTTTTGTGGAAAAGAGTGTAGAGAAAATTGCCCATAAAGAATTGTCTTCTTTTGGCAACATTAAGTAGACCAGCCTTAAGTCTGTATGGAGTTATGTGTTGGCATTTAGGCAACTTGTAAATAAAAGGGACACAGGCATTTAACGCATGCTCGACCTTTAAATTTAAATCGTCGTTCAAATGATCATATACTAAACAACCGTAGTCAAAATGAGGCAAGATTAAACTCTTAACCAGAAGTATCCGGGTGGAGGTAGGTAAAGAGTTCTTATTTCTATATAGTTGATGTAGAATTCTGTATGTTTTCCTTGAGATACTTTGTAGATGTTCATTGCAGGGCAAGGTACGGTTAAGGAAATATCCTAGATCTTTAACCACTTCCGAAAAAGGTATAGTGCGATTCTCGATACGAAGGGGCGGAAATAATGCCAGAGTTACAAGCGACGGAGAAAAAGTGAGTCCAACAACAATTGCCTGAGTTTTGTCTGGGTTAAGAGTAAGTCCATTCTTCCAGGCCCAAAGTATAACGTGATCGATATCCTCCTAGACTAGAATAAGTTATCTACTTAGTGAGGAAATAGGTGCGAATAAGTAAATTTTAAAATCGTCAGCATATTTGTGGTAGCTGCAATGTTGAAGTTCACTTTCAGTGTCAGAGGTGAAGAAATTGATAAGGAGGGGTGCCATAATGGAGGCCTGAGGAACCCCACACTTGACCTCCGACCAGTCAGTAAGCCCACCACTACTGTTAATAATTCTGTGAGACCGATTATTAAAATATGATGTAAACCATTTGATGACAGAGTGACATTTTGAAAGATTTTAACTTATGTAGAAGTAAATTATGGTTAACCATATCAAAATCCTTTGAAAAATCAAACAAGACAACAATCGTGATCTCCCTATTATCCATTGCTAATTTGAGATGCGTCGTTAATTTAATTGAAGCGGTAAGAGTGCTATGTTTCGCCCGAAAACCTGATTGCATCGGGTCAATGGGCTTAGATTTTTCTAGAAATTTGGAAACTTGCATGAGAACAATTTTTCAAGCGGTTTAGACAGTGCACATAAAATAGAAATTGGCCGGAAGTCTTTTGGAGAATCAGGTTTTGAAATTTTGGGAACTGGGCAAATAACAGCCTTTTTCCAGATATCTGGTAAGATACCGACCTGAAGGGAAGCATTATAAATATGCAATAGAATAGGAAAGATAATTGGAAGGGCAAGTTTAATCACACCATCAGTTCCAGTGGCATTCGATTTAATTTGAAGTGTTTTTTCTAAAAGTAACTCAGGTGAGATGTCATGGAAAAAAGTCAGAATCATTAAATGTTGAATGAAGAAGGATAGTGGAAGATTATGATGGTAAGTCTAGAACGGGGAATGTCTAAGGAGATGCTTAAATGTCCTTTTTTTTTGTCTCTATGTGCAATCTCATTATAATTGTATTGATTGAACGCATCTCTAATCTTAGTTTGAACTAAGTTCCTGAGTTTACGAAATTGAGCTAGTATTGTACTGCTTTGGGTTCTTTTTGCAAGTCGGCGTTTGTTATCACGTTCCCTCATTAGATTTTTAATTTCGGATGTGATCCAAGGGAAGCTTTACTGAAGTTTTCAGGAACGTGTAGTGGAGCAAATTTGTTGAATGCGGTGACTACGTAGTTAGTCAGAGCGTATATTTTGTTATTTATATCTTTATCTAGTAATGTTTTTCCCCAATCATAGGACATTAGATGTTCGTCAATTTTAGAGAGATTTCGCGTCAGTCTTTAGTTTGTTTTTGTATTTGTACCGTAGGAAAATTTAAATTTAATATTAATCAAGTCGTAGTTAGAGAGAAAGGGGATAGCATGTTGTTCGTAGGAGACAACGTTATCAATAGCATCTACAATCATTAGGTTAAGACGAGCACTGGAGCGATCAGTATGGTGAGTAGAATCATGAGGTACAATCGAGAGCTCTGAAGAGTACACTAACGATGTTAGATATTTCGAATAATGGGAATTGAGATTTAAGTTAGTGTTAAAATTTCCGGCAAGGATAATGCTATTAAAGTTAGGGATAAGTGAAAAAATCACCGTTTCAAGCTCTGTACCATAGGAGGCATTGGGTGGTTTATAAACTACTCCCACTAAAGCACTATCAGAATTTGATTTTACTTCAACAAAAATAAATTCGGTCGTGGGATAAGTAGCCACTGGACTCACACTAACCACAGTTCCACACAGACTATTATGCAAAAAAAGACAAACTCCACCACCGCTTGTCTCGTCCCTGTCTCTTCGAAAGACCGAATAGTTTTCAATTGTCACGAGACTAGAAGGTATATTAGGAGTTAACCAGGACTCAGAGACAGCTATTATTTGGTAGGAACATTTACTGAAAAAATGCTTGAATTCTATAAAATTTGCCAAGAAAGATTATAAAATTGGTAATGAACACAAGTAATAAAGATACTAGAGGGATAATAAACCATGTCTGTAACAATTAAGCCTAATAATATACAATAGTTCTCAAAAAGACCAAGATAAAGATTTAAAGCTACTTCGAGTTTAAATATGACATAAAGTTGACTCTGAAGATACATATTTACAAGGTGTGAAAAACTTAAATATATTGAACATATATTTACCAACGAACTTCAAATAGCCAAACAGTAATGATATCACACCATTGTGTGCGTAGCCATTCCGCAGATAGCGTAATTGCTATTGGAATCGTTCTATGTGTTGAAGCAGTGACAGTTGAATCCTAGACGTGCCATCATCCTTCCGACAAAATATCTTCCCTCCTGTAATCTAAAGATATTTGATCTTCTTTTACCTCCTTAACTCGAATGCAGAACTATAGATCCTTCGGTTAAAAGGCGTCAAAGCCTCGCGAATGAAAATGAGACTTTTCTCATTATTTGGCCAGCCAAGATTGGTCGTAGAGAAGTCTCGAACTTTTTTTCCTCTGTTCGATGAACTTATTCCTTGATAACGTTTTACTGAATTTAGCAACTATGATAGGTGCAAGCAGTGGATTAGATGTTGGTGATTTACGAATGCGATAAACATTCAGAATGTCATCTTTAGCAAAGGGAGTATTAAGAGCCTTGGCAACCGACTCGAGGACCGATGGAAGATCCTCATTCTGCTTAACAGGTAACCCGTGAATATCAAGGGTGGATTGCAACGCAGCTTGCTCCTGGTAATTGAGGGAAGCTTCAAGAGAGGCGACCGTAGTATTAATATTGGAAATCCACTCATGCTGCTTTGTTTCAAATTCGTTGAAAAGATTTCTCAACTGTTTCTGCGCCTGCACCGCTGCTTCTCTCTGTACCTGTAATACTGCAGTGTGTATGGCCTCAATATATACAGGCGGCAGGGCCGCAACAGTGACAGAGGCAGGAGAAACTGTTGTAATTGAAGGGTTAGCTACCTGATCCTTGCCGGCAGGGTCGACATCTGTGCTGAAAATTGGCAAGGAGCTTTGATCGATATCTAAAGAGGTGTCGCTAGTATTTTGTAATTTGCAGTTTACGCAAATAAAATCAATTAAACCCTTTTCCAGATCATCAAATGCCTTTTTGACAATCCGACATTGACGCACGTCAAGTGGCTAAAGACACCGCATTTTTTTGCAGGAAACAGCGCCCGGTGATGCTCTAGAGATTGTTTTATTGCATTCAGGACCAGCACCCATTGTTATATATACGTATATTAATCAGATTCATAAGATCTGTTGAACTTCGAAACTAGAAAACAGTACTTTAAGCACAAAGGAGCCCAAAAATGACAAACTCAATATATACACCGCACTCCGAATACAAATACTACACTGTGGTAAAATACAAAGTTCAAAATTGCTTAATAAACAATTTATGGCAAGAATAAAGCGATATCAATCGGAGCACACGTCAAGAACCGAACAGGGCCGCACTGGGATAGTTCAATTTATTGGCTATCTATTTATTGGCTATTAGTAATAATTTTTTTATCTTTTTTTTTCTTGCGCACATAAAAAGAAGTTATCAGTGTCAGTCGAGGGTCACTATTCGGCACGATCCTCAGCTACCGAATAACCGGAATGCAATCATATTTAATTTCAGGTTTCTGGAAGAGTTACTGAATTGGGACTGAATGGGAGATACGGAACGGCATCCTGGAGTGCACAGTTATGGTCGAGTATATTGCCTGGATCAGTTACACTCGCTACCCATAAGCGACATAAAAAACGCAGAAAAAATAATTGCTAATAATTAATTATTTAATCATTTTGAAACTTTATTTCGTATGTCATTGTAGTACTTGAATTTTTTTACTTATCTCAAGCTTAGACTGAGCTTTCTATCACAATTTGGAGCTGAGATAAGGTCCACCTCTATAATTAACTGTGTAACATACAAATATTTTTATTTTTTCATGTTTATGACACCTGTATTTACAGTAAAGGTCAAGGAATTCGCCTGATTTTTTTCGTATCGTTTCTAATGATTTTTCATCAAAATATAACAAGTCAAAGTCGACTGTCGTGAAATTGACACTGTTAACCCTGTTTTTATACCTTCGCTAAACTGTAACTTCATTGTTAATTAATGTATGATGGTGTCATGAATAGAAAATTTGTTCACAATAGAATTATCTTTGCAGTGAAGTTTGTTACGTTCTTAAGCGATTTTTTTTACTGACTTATTCAAACTTTTGTAGAGAGGTCAACATTTTTGAAACCTATAGCAAATCCTGATGCAAAAAAAGGGATACAATTGCCTCGATTATCGTAAAGTCTTTTGTATTTTTCCCAGAAGAAAATAATTTTTGAAACATTTAAATGCAAATTTTTTCTCATTGAAAATATATGCAACACTTTCAGAAGCCAGAAATGTGTAATTTGATTCAAAAATCATCTCTGTATAATCCTTAGTTTTGAAGATGACACCTCCCTACGTTTTTGTTAACAACAAAAATTGTAATATGATAATGGTACTTTTTCACCTTTCATTCGCCAGGAAATAATCGTTAATCATCAGAACATTTTGATACTCTGTATCAGTACTGGCAAAACCTTCACCTATGACACGCATATTGTTTCATATTTTTACCATTTTTTTCTGCTGAGATTTTCATGAAAATCTGTACAAAAATCGAGGTGCCTATATTTTTTAGACAGATAGTAGTGTTTAATGACAAAGCTTTTTTATTTTAAAAAGGGACCCGTCTTATGATACCGGGTTGCATTAATCAGGACAAATGCATATTTTTTCAACGTCGTTAATTGCCTTTTAAAACTTTTCTGAACTTTTAAGCGTATGAACTTTGTAAAGCAAACATGAAACTATGATGCCAATAATCGCGTTTGCTTCTGAAGTCAATTAAAATCGTAATTTTCCCCTACTATTCAGACCTTTATTACTTTACGTTTTAAAATAGTTTCTAAAAAAGACGGTTGCAGTTCCAATCCCATGGGGTATCCTTTCTGATGACTGATATTTCCACTTGTCCTTGAAGTCTACACTTTAAAACTATTAATATTCAAACTTACTTTTACGTTTAGTTTACTTCTACGCTTTCTCCAACAAGTTTTCTGCACTTCTATGTCTAGCACTATCTAATCTTCCAGACATTTCCACTTATCCCAGCATGACTGCTTCCGCGATGTCATGTTGCAAAACTAACTATTCCGCGAAATATTTAAATAGTTTTGGATTCTATTATACTGATTTTTAGTCGGCCAATTGTCGTACTTCAACGAAAACACTGGCATGTATGATGCGCTGCGACTTTTTCAGCTGCGCAAATCGGGGCAGTCTGAACTGTTTCTAATTAGAATGCATAATATTGCGAAATCTCCACCTACTGCTGCGTACTACGTCTTTCCGCTTCAGCTCACTGAAAAAGTTGGTTAGTTGTGCCAAGAAGCTCTTTGTTATTAGAGATGGTATTAGCTACAACACCTACTTCGATGGTGACAGTAACTAACCAGTTTTTTTACAGCAACAAGTCGCCGTTAGTCATCCTACCCTGAGAAAAATGAATAGTTGGGGCTAATACCTGTTTATTAGTCAAACATTCATTGGTTCTTACAACTATTCAATTAGTAACACCAGCTAAGCTAATAGTCGGTTTAGGAACCCGGTTGTAGTACCCTTGACTGGTTTACTTGATGTCTCGTTGGATTATGGCTATTTTTATATAAATAATGGAAGTAGAAAAGTGTGGAAAGTTGAGGCTTCGGGGATTATTTTGAAGCATTCGAAGGTGTATATATATATTAGGTTGACCCAAAAAATCACATCGTTCTAGTAGGCAAATAAAAGTATGCCTATTTTTTTATTTGCAAAACAAAATATTTTTAGAACTCGCTCTGTGGCTTCAAAGTTTCCTGATTTGAAGTAAAGAAATCCTTACACCAGCTACAGGTTTGATCCAGAGAGCAGCTATAGATTTATTAACTTATTATTACTCTGCCATTCAACTCATTGTCAGTCACAGCAGCGTGGGATGGCAGCAAATACGTTGTAAAATAAGCAGACCGACCGAGGGTCAACTTTTTTTGCAGCCGTCCACCTGCAGTCCCTTCAGCCGGTGTTCAACTTAAATGCGTCATTTTTCATAAGCTTTTCTTACGCTTTACTCAATTGAAATTATACTTTTAATCATTTTTTTTTTTAGAAATCTATTCTCAATAGTCTAAAGAATGTCTGTCCAAAATCGAAGAAATAAAAATTGGAAACATTTTACATGTTAAACTTCAAAAGATATAATAAT
>NC_046663.1:113786604-113788936 GCF_010883055.1 Belonocnema kinseyi
CTCAGAAGATGTGGACTGTGACTGCACCATATATCTAGTCGGGAGTGGTGCTGAATGAAAACAGATGATTTGGAGCGATTCGCGCGCCATCTGTTGGTCATTTTAAGGACTTATTGAACTACCTTCGTAAATATCATATGCCCACTAGGCGTACTTTTATTAAAGCTCTAAAAAAGCTCTAAAAGCTCTAAAAAAGCCATTGTTATGTCTTCTTTATACCTCACCATTAATCTTGTTCCATTTTATAAATAAGTAATTGAAAAAATTATTAATTATCTTCCGCTTTATTAATAAGTAAAAATAGGAACATCATGTCCGACGTTGAGGAAACAAAGAAATTACCTTACTTAGACCAAGACCTAACTTTTCTCTCTTGAAGAAAAAATTATTTCCTACTTTTTATTTTATAACTCAAATTTTTTTAATGGTCGTTTTAGGTCTAAAACAAAATTTCTATTGTTTTGCGTTTTGCATGGAGAATAACCCTGACAATAATAAAATTAGAAAATATATATGGTGACGAAAACAACCACAAGTTTCGAAAATGTCAAAAAATACAGTAAACTTTCACCTCTGCTAACGGCCGTGAAACGTAGACGATAAATTATTTTAAAGCTGGAGGGGCTTCCATCTCTACCGTAAGTCAAGACATTTTTGTCAATCGAGGTTCATTGGCTGCCCCGTTCTGGTATCGATGAGGACGCTTTAAGCAACTTTTTCAACTGCGCAAGAGCCGAAAATATCGGGTCTATTTAAAATCAATAAAAACCATTAATAATGATACAGATAAATACACCCGACTCCGAGTGCTTTGCAGTTTAGTAAGCCCTAGAACTGCTGATCGACGCAGTTTCTCAGCTGAAGGGGCGAGAGGTTGTTTGTTACACTTGCCTCACTGAAAATAATAGTTGGTTGGGACAACTGACAAATTAGTAGGCCCAACTATTTTAGTTTGTGATATATGGCGCGGGTATTAAAGTGGTTGTGGATACTACTTTTATTGGCAAGATTGATAGAGGTTGTCCTTATTACTTTATTTGTTCTCGCTAGAACTTTCGATGCTAGATACTAGTTTCAGGTGGGTGTGTATACTACTTTAAATAGTAAGCGTTACTACTTCAATTAGTAAGTCTTACTATTAAATTAGTGATTTTACGAATAAATTAGTTGATCTTACTATAATTAAAGTAGTAATCAGTACTATTTAATAATCATGTATAATATTGCTATTCAATCCTATATTATCTTACTATTCATAAAGATAAATCAGAAAACTCCATATATATGAAGAATTTTCACTTAACATTCGAATCTTTCGATATAGTCTTCAAAGCCACCTCCTTCTAGCTGTGTCTTTTTATTGTATATTTTACGTTTTATAAACAAATTAGGACCTATACGATCCTCTTCAAAATTTTCCTCGTGTTTATACTTACACGGAAAGGTACAGATAAAATGGCGATCATTGAAAAGATGAAGCGATATTTCGATGCGAATGTTGGCAGCACTGCTCAGGTTTCAGTTCTGTCAAAATCGCCAAGTAGCGAAACTTGTATCCTTTACTACTATTATTTCTTGGAAAAAAATTGGTGTAAATGTAGCTAATTTATTTGCTTAAACTACAATTACTATCCTCACTAATATAAACAACATAACTGAAAAAAAGATTAGTTGGGACAACTAATAAAATTTTTAGGACAACTATTTTAGTAAGTAAATAATAATACTGTTATTTAGTTAGCTGTAAGGACTATTTTTGTTATTTGGGGCATGAGTAGTTGCCGTCACTATCTAATTAGCTAGGCTAACTATTTTAGTTTGTCACAACCGCTGTCTGTAGGTAGTTGAACTTACTAATATAGTTAGTCATGTCTTCTATCTGTAGATGTAACTATTTTTCATTTGCTACAGAGACAAATTAAAATAGCTATAAATGCACCATCGAAATATGAATTAAAAAGATTCCACTGGACAAGCGGGAATATTTTTTTAGGACACCTTATAAGGGCGCTGACATCAGTTCAGCTAAAAATACGTTTTAAAATAATATTTACCTATGCCCACTAAGATCTTCCTAATTGCAGATTCACTTTGAAGGTTAGCATTTCCAGTAAAACTTTAAACTCGTTTGATTTTACAATTTCTTATATTGTAAAATTGTAAAATCAAACGAGTTTAAAGTTTTACTGGAAATGCTAACCTTCAAAGTGAATCTGCAATTAGGAAGATCTTAGTGGGCATAGGTAAATATTTGTTTAAAACGTCTTTTTAGCTAATCTGATGTCAGCGCCCTTATAAGGTGTCCTAAAAAAATATTCCCGCTTGTCCAGTG
>NC_046663.1:113789036-113801894 GCF_010883055.1 Belonocnema kinseyi
GTATAGAGCTCCAAGGAGATTATGTTGAAAAATAAAAAAAAATTTACCCAAAAAAAATTGTTTTTATACCTCATTCTAAGGACTTATTGAACTACCCTCGTAATTATGTTAATCATTTAAATTCAAAGATGCCAAAAAATCATAATTTTTATATTTGCGTTACCTACTTGCCTTCATTTATTAACGTTTCCTCAAAAACAAATATAATTAGTAAATCTACTCTCGATGAATGAAAGTTTTAATTATGAATTAAATTTATTTATTTTTGTAATTGTTGTAAATAAATTAATGGATAAAACTGACATCTGTCAGTATTATTTATAGTCGCTGCTTTTTCGGCGTTTGAATGCATTTATGTACTGATTTCGTCGTTAAGTTATGTACAATTACAATTAATCACCGCCCATAACTAAACAACAATTGTTATTGTTTTAAACTAGCCTTTGAAGTGAAACATGCATGAATTTAAGTAATGGCGATTGCTGTCACTTAGTCTTCAGTAATAATCAACTGTTAATTTTACATAATTTAAGGACGCGCTGATACACTGTCGGACTTTTCAAAGCAAATTAAATACATTTTTTCACCAATTCTGTTTCAGAAATTCCTTGCTCGGTCCGACTTATCAAAAAGGGGAAATATTAGCTTAGCTGAATTCATACACTATATCAAGGAGCACGAGAAAAATCTGCGACTTCAGTTTTCTGATCTCGACAAAAATCAAGATGGTGAGAACGAATTTAGAAAGATATTGACTAACTTACACTTCTTCCGTTCAAAGTGATTTGGAAATTAAACCGGAATTAAGATACAATGACATATGTCGAAAAATCATACTCTGGGAGCCAGTGATTTTTCATGTTTGTCCGATTGCAAAATGGCGCTAAAGTAGGTCAAAGTTGTCAGAATAGATTAACGCGAAAATGTGATGGTTAAAACCGTCATTATAATAAAGGAATTCATTCTAATTTTTACTTATTATTTTGTAGTATCAAAAAACTTATCCTTAAAAGAAATGTGGTTAATAAGAACCTTGCCAAATACCTGTGCTGCACGGTGATTCTCGACTATTTAAACACGGATGGGTGCGGTCAGCGCTCGGATGGGCGACTGTTCATGATTCTCGCTCAGTCGTGTTTTCACTGAGTTCAGCCCTTTTTACGCCCGGTGCAGGTTGATGATCCCCCTCCCCCTCACAAAATAAAAAGCTTGTAGGTATTTTAATTGTGTAGTTGCGCCCCTGTAGGTCTCTAAGCGGCCATCCAAGAATTATGAACAATATATCAATTTTGTCTATTAAATAAAAGTGGAACCTTAAAGAAACTCGTTATAGAAAAAAACATTTCTTAAGAATAAGATAGATAACAAGTCTTAAATCTAGAAACATACAATTTTATAATTGAAGCCTCGGCAAAAAGAACGTTGCATTTGATCAAAACAAAAAATTTCAAAATAGTCAAGGTTATTTACTTTCTATTATGTCAATCTCAATCTCAAAAGAGTGTATTTTTAAAAAACTATGTTTAGACATTTTGAGCAAGGATAAAAAGAGAAATTGAATTTGCTAATGTTTCGAAAAAAATCAAAACTGTATTCAGCAAGTTTTGAAAGTATACTTTATACTTCTTTTAAAAATAGTTTGTTTTATATTGTCGGATCAGGGCATTTTACTAACTATAGCATTGTACGTTTAGAAAATATTTGGAACGTGCATTGATTTTAAGGGTTTTTTTTTGTAAAATTGCGGGTTTATTAAAAAAATGTGGTTACCAGTTGATAATTCAAAGTATTGTACATCGCTAGCCACTACTTTTTCTCATCTTTCTGACAGCATACGAATATCACGTTGGAAAAAAGATTCGTCTTTTGAAGCTTATCCACGAATCGACCCACTTTTTGACATCTTCATAAGAAGTGACTTGTTGCTCAAACTGACCATGAGTCATGGATCGCAAGAGGTGATAACCAGACGAACTGATGTCTGGAGAATACGGCGGGTGGGGTAGGACTTTCATTTCAGTGTTTCCAAGCATGTTTTGACAGGTTTTGAAACGTGGGGACGAGCGTTGTTATGCCAAAGAATAACTTTATTGTGCTATGACTATGACCTGCTGATCACACAAAATACAGAACATGATCTTTGATCCATAGATATTCGGTTTTGGTGTTGAAGTTGAATTTTACATGCCAAGTCAATCATTTTAAAGTTTCCTAATGGTATGAAGTCACATATGAATAATATCACTGGCTACTGGACCATCACTCTGTATATACCTAGAAATTTAATTCAGGAAAAATGTCGAAGAAAAATAGAAAATGAACTTCGTCCTTGCCTAAAATTAAGTTGATAACAATCATCAAAATTAAATGTACATCGCATACTAACTAAACTTTAATCCTTGAAGTGATTTTTTTTTGGAATTGAATAATTGTATGTGATGTGATTTTTGCTACATTATGAATGAAGTTAGTAAAACAATTAATTTATAGCTTCACTCTCTTTCTATCAGAATCTGAAGAATCTGATGATAGCTTTATAATGTGACTTTTTCAGAAGTGAAATCGCCGTCATCTAATTAAACGTTTATTTTTTCACAGGAAAAATAGATCTGGAAGAACTAATAAGAGCCTTTAAAGATCTTGGTATTGAAATGGAGAGGGCGGAAGCCAAAAAACTTTTACGGAGGTGGGTTCATGCATTTTTATTTTTGACAACATATAGGACCTTTTATTTTACTTTGCGAATTTCCCTTTGCAACCATCAAATCTTTATACTGAATTAAAATGCACGGCATTTTCTCTAAGAACAAAATATTCTAAATCTATTCATGACTGAGGACATCACAATGAAAAGTGATTTTGTGATTATCAAAAACAATTAATTTTGTTGTACATGAACTCGTTCTTAAAGTTTTACGACCTACGAGTTCATTAGAATGAAAATTATTTATTTTTATTTTCTGCTGTGAAAAAATCATGTGAGGTAGTTTTTTTGGTCAAATGAAACATTAGAAACTGAATCCATAATTTAAAAATTAAATGTGTTTAATTTTCCATTTTTTCACATTCAGCAATGTTACAGCTGCAAAGTCGTGGGCATGTGAATAAGGGAAACCATTACGAGGAGGATAGAAAAACTTTTGAATTCATAATATTGATCAATGATGAACAAGTGGGAAAAATGTTACAATCGAAATTAAATTATAAATTATTTTAGCCATTTATTCTATATTTTATGCTCTTTTAATACGTTGCAATTTTATTTAGGTGGTACTGTTCTGGTACGAAATAAATATTCACATTTTAATTCTTTCCAAACCGTTGTCAATTTAGATAGTGTATAAATTCATGAAAAAATCATCTAAAACTGTTATTCGAAAACATTTTTTTTATGTTTGCAGCGATTATTGTTCAATTTGTTGTCAAAATTGTACGAGCTACAAGCTGTGTTGTATTAAAAATGTAAGGATGGCAGCCATTGCTACCAACTATCATTGGCAAAAAATTACGAATCATTTTATTTGGTTATGTTGGTAATAAACAAAGGCATGCGTTGCTTAATTATTTTAAAAATGTTTGGTTGGTAGCACTTTCTTGTTACTGCTTGTACCTGAAAGCAAATTAACTACGTCTACTATACCCAAGCCTAACATGTCAACGATATATTCATCTCTTACCGAATTTCATTTCTCATGAAAACACGTAATATATATTTTGGATGAAGATTAAGAGAATTATTTATGAGATTTCGAAGGATTGCAAACAAATGTTATGGGTTTCATAGGATTTCCCTTCATTTTATGGAATTTAACGGTTATTCGTTGGATTTCAAGCGATTTCACATGTTTTCGAAACATTAAAAAAAATTAGTTAAATTAGGGGCCATGTGCAGCGGGACTCCAGGACCGTTTCGAAAGTCAAAAACAGAACTTACCTCTTTTTCTAACGTATGGAGATAGAAAGAGAGGCCTTTTCGATTTTCGACTTCGACGAACGGATGGACACAATTGAAAGATTTTAAAGAATTTCAAAATGATAAAAGATATACAGAATTGTGTGTATACTGGAACCGCGTTTATATCCGCCGTACGGGAACGTAAGGATTCACTTATATCCTCGCGGGAGGGGATCCCACCAGTGCTCCTCAGTGGAGGGGAAATTGCCGCGATGCGTGTTGATTCGCTTGTTTGTCACGTGGTAATGCGAGGTAGTAGTTGCAAATAATTTAGATATACCCTTGATTATAGTTGAAAATTCTCTTATTGAAAGTACATAAATGTAAATCTATTAAAGTATTAGACGTTATGTACACTCGGTGAATCCATTGTTTTGTTATAGCTATTACTAAAAACTAATACATTTGTTTATTGCGTTGAACTAAAAAAAGCCAGAGAATTCAAGGAATTCAAGTGATTCATCGAATTCAAGGATTCAAGTGAATTCAATGACTTCAGAGAATTCAAGTAATTTAGATAATTCAAGGGATTCAGAGAATTCGAGGCATTCCGTGAATTAAGGGAATTTAGAGAATTTAACGAATCCAGAGAATTCAAGATATTCAGAGAATTCGAGACATTCAGCAGATTCAAGGCATTCCGTGAATTAAGGGAATTCAGAGAATTTAAGAAATTCGGAATAATTTAAGGAATTCTGGGAATAGCTAGAATTCTGGGATTTCATAATATTGTGAGAAATTCTAGAATTTGTGCAATTCATAAATTTCAAGGTTTTTTGGAGAATTCAGGATATTCAGAAAATTTCAAGAATTCAGGAAGTTCAAGTAAACAAGAGTCTCTTGTAGTCTCTTGTCTACTATACTATATGTTTGTCGTCCAAAAACGTTGTAAGGATTTTTCCGTCAATTAAGATGTAGTTTCTTAAAAAAGCCTCTTCAATTTTTAGGAGGCTTCTATTATATGTTTTTCGTACACTTTGATTGATTTTGGTGTCACACATTATTATTTAAAAAAAATTGACATTCAACTATTGACAGATGTTTGACTCCAAAATTAATATTCTCGATTTTTTACAAGATAAAAAGCACAGATTCTTTGAAAAAGGCACGCAGTGTTAGCCGAAACATCAAAATTTCAATAAACGAACTTTCCATTCATTTCGTTTTATTCTTTTAATTAATAAACACCGTAAGACCTACAAAAACATATATTACTCTTATTTACATTGACGGTCGAAGAAAGGATTGATTTGATTCTTATCAAACCTACTTATTAATTTCTAACTAATTATGAGAATTCCAAGAATTAAAGAGTAATCTGTAAATTCAGAGCATTCTCTGCATACCTTAAATTCTCTTAATACCCTTAATTCTCAAAATCTGTCAATTCCATGAATATCCTGAATTCCTTGCATTCTCTTAATTCCTTGCACTATCTGAATTCGTTGAATTCTCTAAATTCCTTGAATTTTCTGAATTACTCAAATTCTTTGTATTTATAGAATTCTTTGGAAAATCGTACTTGTCACTGGTGTTGTGGTAGGTGGTAGGTTGGAAATAGTGCAACGTAACACGCTGATTTCGGTTATGTTTTGTTGCGAAGATCATTTTAACGTCATCAATTTTTTATTTATTTATAAAAAATAGTTTTAATAATTATTTTTTTGATGTAAATAAGCGGCTTATCATAATACTTACCATTGTTTGTTGGCATTTTTGTGTGTGTAAACAGAGGCTGGAGTTTTCTAATCTCAAAATATGCAACATTTATTTAAAAACTTATGTTTCAACAATAATTAATCTTCTTGAACAATTATTCCTTCACAAAATTATAGTTTTAATTAATAAAAAGGAAAAAGGAGGGATAATAAAGTTTTTTTAAACCTCTGCCAGGAACATCTCCAATTTATCCGTCTAAAAAACGGATAAAAACCGGTTCCACAGACCGGTATTCCCTGCAGAGGGTTTAATATTTTTTGTGCGAATAATAACAAAGCAATATTAATAATGTACCTGCAAAAATGTATATAATTAGTTATAAAATCATTTTAAAACACATCCTAATAAATACGCAAATAAAAAAGTCTGTGATAGCCGGCCTGAGCTATAGATACATAGGAGTTGTCAGTTTGGTTCAACTGATCGATTTTACACATTTTCGAATTTTATTAAAGAAAGTTACAGCCTTTGAGATACAATTAATTAATTTAAACTCATATTTTTAATAATTTCTGTAAAATATATGTGTTTTTACTTATTTTTACGCTTTATTACCGCGTGTTTCGGCAGTATTAAAATAGTTTCAGCAAAAAGCTCACTTATCATTAACACATGCACTTCAGAAAAGATACCTGATGAGGCTCTAACATATTGAATCATTTTTATACATTGAAATTTGTTTAAAACTCGCTTCGGATAATAATTATAGTCTTAAATATTGATAGATCGTCAGCCCCAGAGTCGGAACTATAGAAGAGTTTCAATGTAAGGGGTGTGCCACAAACATTAACCTGACATGCGAGGGTCGGGTCAGATTTTTTGCAGATCGGGTCGGTTTGCAGGTTAATCCACAGATCCACAAACAACCCGCATTCAGCTTGTCAAACCACAATAAACCAACCTTTAAACGGCATTTACGAATGTTGCAAAAATTAAATAAATTTTACTTAATTGGAGTGGCGTTACGAATTTATACAAGTTTTTTATGACTTGCTCTGTGGATATATGTGTATGTCAGAGTCAAGTTTTGCATTCCAATTTTGACACCCTTCTGCATGTCCAATCGGCATTTATGCCCTTTGAAGTTCCAAACTTTGGCGCTCGTATCCTTTTTTGAGGTCCAGTATTTTGTTTTTAGCAGAAAAAGTTACGACGGGCGGACGGACGTACATTTGACCGAAACTATAAGGGTGTCAACCCGGAGCTACGAAAACCAAGAAAGGATTTTATTTCCGTCAATTTTACATTCACGAAGCTCTTCAGGTTTTTTTAATAGTTTGAATGATTTTTACTAGATGTCAGCCATAAAAGAGAAGGACCTCAACGCGCAAATATCTCGAGTTACAGGGGTCTAGGTAGCCACTTGAGTTTTTCACTCACTTGCTCTTTTTGTAATTCAAAAGTTAAAAATTAATAATTCTGCAATCCCCGACTTGAAAGTAATAGATTCCGAATGTTCGAATTATTCCGATTCCAACGGTATGTAATTTGTCCATAAAGTTTGAAAATTGGCAAAGTAATGTTAGAATATTAATTATCTTTGGGATATTCTACTACGTTAACAAAAACAAAGTGTTCATAAATAAAGATAGCGTATATTTTAATAAAAATAGAAATAATCACCTGAATTATAATAAAGTACAGGGTAGAGACAATTGTGGGTATTTTCGAGATGCTTACTGTATTACGCGTCAAATAGAAATGAAGCTTCTTCCCGCTCGGGCCCTTAGATACCCAGATGTGTCCTTCGCTCGCACAGTTTTCGCAGCTTTCCCCAAAACTGTCCACACCCCTACTATTGGTACATTTATACATCCCTAAACTTAACAAGCTAGCCGTACTATCAGGTAAAGATTATCTTTGTTTTCGACCAATTCGTTTCGCAAATCGAATGGCACATACAAGAGAAAACGTTGTTTCTTTTTGCGATAGACTCGCACATTACACATCGTGAATCGTTCATGGGTTTCTTGATCCCCCTCTAATCTATCTCGTATTTGCATGATTTCAGCACTTGCCCTTTGCATCTCGGCAACTCAATCCGTTGTAATCCATAAACCAATACTAGTAACCGCACCAACCCTAGTTCTTCGGTCGGTTCCACAGGATTTCGACTTAGCCCGTCGGCCACGACATTGCTTGCCCCTTTGAGGTATTTGATTCGGTAAGTGAATTCCGAGAGACGCACAAACCACCGGCCTATTTGCGCACTTAGGTCCCGTTTAGATTCAAGCAACTTGAGGCTATTGCAGTCAGTTTGAATAATAAAAACTATTCCAATTAAATAAACGCGGAATCTCGAGTGCGCACACGATAGCTAGTGCCTCGAGCTCGTACGAGTGATACTTCGACTCGTCCTTGCTAGTCTTTCGACTAAAGTAACACACGGGATGTAGTATGGTATCTTCCTGTCTTTGTAGAAACACCGCCCCTAGCCCTATCTGACTCGCATCCCGTGTGCACTTCCGTTTTAGTCCCTGGCCTATATATTGCGAGTACTGGCTTCTCGAGCAACAGTTGCTTTAAAATATCAAAAGCCTCCTGCTGTTCCGGTCCCCACACGAATTTCGCGTTCTTCCTCGTTAAATCTGTTAGAGGTTTCGTGTTCAACGAGAAGTTTTTAATGAATCTGCGAAAAATCTCTCGCATTTACAATTTTCGTTCTTGGCGATATTTCTCCGTAAGACATTATAAATCCTAAATACTCTACTTTATGCTTAAAAAATGGCATTTCTGTAATTTCAAGGTCAAGTTCGCGGCTCTTAAAGCGTCAAAAACCTTTCGCAAATTTTCAAGACCGTCCTTGAAATTCTCTGAAGATATTATCGCATCGCCAATGTAAATTTGTACAATTTCGGACTGTAGATGACTAAAAACGCGACACATTAAGCGTTGAAACACCGCTGGTGCATTGCATAACCCAAAGGTAGAAGTTTAAACTGAAATTGACCATCAGGGCTGACAAATCTCGTCTTCGGTCGCGAATCTTTACCAACTGGAATTTGCTAGTAACCACTTACCAAGTCTAATGACGTGAAATATTTTTTATCTCCTAATCGATCTAAAAGAGCATCTACTCGCGATGTGTCTTACCAGCAACATCGGACTCGCATGTGGTGAACAGCTATCCTCCACGATGTCAGTTTCTTTCAGCTCCCTGATGAGATGTTTCGTCTACTCTCTTTTACTATAAGACAGTCGATAATTCAGTATCTAATTCCTCTCTAGTCACCGGCACATCGTTTATTTCACGTTTTTGGATTTTGGCCTCACTACACTTGTGTGCACGTGTTACTAAACTTCCCTCTGGCACTATGAAGGGAGAACCTGAGAGATTTAGCACGGGAATCACTGCCTAACCTTTTTCGTCAGTTTTAACTATACAAAATGGAAGAAGATGTCCTGATTCCCGCATGTCACCATTCAAGAATAATTCGGTCTTTAAAATCAGTCCCGAAACAAATTCGACCTACATAATTATCCGGCACAACATACGAGTTACCGCACTTAACACAGTTTTTACCGGTTCACTCACTGCTCCAGTCGTTCTTCAATATACAGTTGATTTGTCATGCTGCTAATCACTACATGTCGTTGTTCAATATAAGCGTGACCCACCAGTAAGGACACTGCCTGATCTTCGTCGCGCATCACGTGAACGTCTACCCTGGCATCAATCACATCGATTGTTAATGACCCGGATATCCGGCCAATAGGTCGCACGATCCCGTTTTCGTAACCCACGAGACTCTCACTTTCGCCTTTTTCGATATTAAATCCGAGTCCCGTGGCGTCAAACTCGTGGATCGCGACGACACTACTGCCCAAGTCGACGTAACATTTTAAAGGTTGTCCACTTAAAAACGCATTTTTTAAATATTTCGCATGTGTGTTTCCGACCGTATTCACGAGTTTCGAACCAATTCCACTTGAACCTGCACTAGTTGAGGAGATTTCACCGATTCAATTCTGCGTCTTCACGCGATCCCGCGCGAGATGGCCCATAACACCACACTTGAAACATTTTCCGGCTTTAATTTTATTTGGACAGTCTCGTTTCCAATGTCCGTGTTCTTTACAAGCGAAACACGTTACTTCTCGACAGTTTGTTTCTCTGGATTAGAAAGAACTCTCATAATTTGTATAAGGAGATTAACTATAAGATAGGTATAAGAGCATAATTGTACCTGTAAACATTTTTGGTAAAGATTGAAAAAATTGTTGGACATTCCTCGTACAAATGGTTAGACATATTTTTAAACAAATTTTAACTGGGAACCACAAGAAATATTTTAAAGAAATTTCTTTAACAACCCTGGGGAAAAAATGCGGACAAAAAAAGTACTACAGGAAAGTACAAGTATTATTCAATATTTTTTTCAGATAATAAATAACATTTTATATAATTATTAGTGTTTCTATAAGAAAAAAGTAAGTTTTCGTCGAAAAGCAATCCCTTCGATATTGCGTGGTTATGTTAAGTTGTTCATTTCACGAGTTGGCCAAATTCATTCTGAAGTTTTAGTGATTTATTTTTAGGTTTGAAAATCCAATACTAATTAAATACATACTGAACATTAAAGATTCATAAAGAGAGATTTTGTAGGAACGAAGACAAGAAGCAGCAATCATATGAAAATGGATATCAATAATAATAATAATAATAACAATAACTTGTGTGTCACAAGTTATACAGTTGCGAGACTATTTTAACAGCAAACGAAATGTTGCGCTTTACAGTAGCATCTGTAAAGCGAATTTTGCTTATACGCCCTTAAATTTGTCCTCAGATGGGGTCTTGAATATCAGGGCAGAAACCATAGTGGAATTAGAAATACAATGGAAACAGAAAGCCATCCATGACAAATGAAGTGGATAGTGAGGCATCCAATATTTGGCTCAGAAAGGGTGTTCTGTGCCCAGAGACGGGAGGATTCGTCATTGCGATACAGGGCAAGGTTTTCAGCATCAGGAATGATCGCAAACACGTGTTAAATCAAAACGTGGTTGACCAGTGCCGATTATGTGGAGATACCAACGAATCCATAGAGCACATTATTGATGGCTGTCGCGTAATGGCACAGAGAGAATATAAGCACAGACATAATGATGTAGCGGGCATTATACATCAACAACTTGCCCTAAACTTAGGACTCTTAAAAGAATGGATGCCTTTCTACAGATACATTTCAATGTCCGTTTTAGAAAGCGAATATTACATCTTATATTGGGATGTTACTATCCAAATGGATCATTACATCCTGGCCAATCGACCAGACATCGTGATGCGAGAAAAAAAAGGTGGATGAGCCTGCATCATCGATATTGCTTGTCCGCTTACCCGAAATTTGCAGTCAACCTATAAAACCAAGATCCACAAGTATAGCGAGCTAAGGCATGAAGTAAAGACCGTATGGATGAATGTGAATCATGCATCTATTTATCCCATTGTGATTTCAGCTACAGGTAATGTGCAAGAAAGATAAACTGAATATCTTGAACATTTAGGAGTCAGTAGGTTACTAGCAGCAGCTCAGAAGGTTGTTTTACTAAACACCTGTCGCATTGAAAGAAACTTTCTTGACCATCAGGAAGTGAGGGACTAAAAACTCGTGGAGTTGCAGATGGTAGCTCTAAGAAACAATCCAGAGGTGACTGTTGTCACCTCCAACGCTCTTGGCCGTTCGTAATTGTATACCTACTACATTATCGCAGGAGGTTTTAAGCATCGTATTAAATTAGTTGAATTAACTTAAAAAATTTTAATCTCATCAGTCACTTGACTTAGTCTGTGGCTATGGTGTATAACCGGGTTTACCCATGTAAAAGTTTAATAAAAATATAAAATAATACGTTTAAATTCTTGAAAACTTCCTTCACTGCGATTTTAAGAAACGATAAGAATATTAAAAATATATTACATCGACTTGATTTCGAAGAAATGTAAAAAAGTATTAATTACTTACTCTTTTTCAATTAAAGTTTGATCAAATCTTAAGGGGGGGATGGGGGGCAACGCATGAAAAAAAAACGCTTTTTTAATTATTTTTTTTAGATATTTGGTTAAAGTAAATGTTTTGCATGTTACTAAGTATTATTTTTAAAATAATTAGTAATTTTTTTGTAGAAAAAAATTGAGTTAAACTATAAGTTTTTCTCCCCTCAACGATTATTTTTAGTAATTTTTTAAATTTTTGTGATCATTTGAAGTAAAATATGCCATTTTTTAAGTGAAAAACAACGTTAATATACAAAAATTAAACAAATATATCGTTGGGGGGGGGGGGGTTATACGTGGAAAAAGTTTAGCAAGTTTGAGAAGGATCGGTTCAGCAGTTCTTGTAAAATCGCTGGAACGTACTTTTAAAAAGTAGTTTCGAGAAAAACTCGTTTAAAGTTTCAAACATTGAAAAAGTGAAGAAAAAAAATTAATTTTTTAACGATTTCAGCTCCTTTTTTTCCATTACACTGTGCACACTTCACGACAGTAGAAAGTTTAGTTACAACTAATAAAAACTCTACTATTTTATAGTGTTTTTCATTGTTATCTGGAACGTTCCTATATTTTCAAGCGCAGGTGCACTCTATGAGAAGGGTCGGCTTTAACCCGAGTCGAAATATAGTCCCTACTTTGAGACTCTTCACGCGGATATTTGTAGGGGCTAAAGTTGTAAAGTAGAGGATATTGCCATACGGCTTTTGCCCCTACTTTAGCGCTTTTATGGGCTCAAATTTCCGAATCTTCCATTTGGGGCGTCAAAATAGAGGCTTAGTTTTTGTTTCTAATTTATCGCTCCACACTCTACTTTCATGTACAGAATAAAATTATTTGACAAATTAACAAAATGGAGCGAGAAGAAGACATACTGACATTTGCGTAATGTTTCAAGTTATTTTGCACACGGAAAAAAGTATCCATTAAATTTGATAGAACTAATCCTATAGTAGAGGATACGCTGAGTAGTTTAATAAAAGTTAAAATCGTCTTTGTTTTACATTGCGTTGGACCAGTCCCAAAACTATAGAGAACAGTTCTACAAAATAATAATCGATTTCCCGCCACAAAAAATTAATGTTTTGTATTATTATACGAGGGTGGATTGATAAGTTTCCGGCCTGACCAAGAAAAACAACGTTTTTAAGAATTTTTTTTTTTTATTTCTCAACATAATCTCCTCCAAGGC
>NC_046663.1:113801994-113804422 GCF_010883055.1 Belonocnema kinseyi
AGCTATCTAAGGATGGTACTATAGAACGCCACCTCAAGGTAGGCCTAGTGGCGCCATCTCTTGGTCAGGCCGGAAACTTATCAATCCACCCTCGTATTATTACTATTATATTCTAATATTTGTTTACATGTTTAAGGATACAATTATTCACTATTACACAATCACTACACTATTTATAATCGCACGTTATACAAGTTTTTATTCGCCGCGGGGGTTCAAACCCTATAAGTTTCGCATTTCTAACGCCTAAAACCTCTCGGCTAGCCTAGCTTGAAGTATGCAAAAAAAATCTGAAATATAACCTACATCTGTGCAAGGCCATCTGCAAATTTGTGTAACCCATTGTGTATAAAATATTGCTACACTATTAAAAATAATATCAACTTTAATATACCCATGTGTATGAAAATTAATATACTAAGCATATGAAATCGCCATTAAGAGCGCGTATATTAAATTTCTTATACATTCACGTTATTTACTTGCGAGAAAAATCATAATTTAATTTTTGCACAAATTTAAAATAAGTTTAGCTGTAATTTTTGATTGTAAATAATAAAACATGATACCCTCTTTCTGTTAACCAAAAATTAAATTGGATTTCAAGTCGAGAAGTTCAATCAAGCAAATAAATAACAGACTTAACCTACAATTAACTGTATTCGACTTAAATTTTGACCATTTAGAACGAATTTAGGAAAAAAATTTACCCGTACATTGCACTTTCATCATAAATAACAACTGAGTCGACGAATTCTAGTTCATTAATTTAATTGAGAATATTTGACAAGATTTAAAAAAATTGGAAAGAAAATTGGAAAGAACATATTTTTCCTTTTCGTTGTAGATTTTCTGGTAGTCAAAATTTAAAAATTGGAGTACTATAACCTCAAAGTTTAGCATTTAGAAAAAAAATGTCTCGTCTAGAATTATAAACAGAGTTATGTGATAATGGTTTATGATGAATGTAAAGAATTTTTGCATATCTATACTTACAGGAGATAAATCCTATCGAATTATTATGATGTCAGTTACATTCAGGGCCGGCGGTACTAATTTTTCCCAGGAGTGGAGTTACGAAAGCAAAATGGGGGGGGGGGGTATGATAGACATTTTTTCTGTTTTTAATATATGCGTATTTATTTCATTGATAAGCCTATAATGACATTATATAATATATTATTATATTATAGCAAATTATTATGCGTAAACTGATTATTTTACTTTCAAATAGCAAATGTGCTTGTTCGCAGATCATCTGTTCTTATTAAATTTTTAATCATTTTTACTCTTCTTGTCTTGCAACAACTCTGTCGCTAGGTGCGAATGCACATGTAACGAAGCCAGGTAGTTTAACCGTTGTGCTTTCATAGATGACTGCAAATAGCCTTTTAATCTACGCAAAGCTGAGAACAATCTTTTAGCAGTACATGATGATGCTGGTATGATTGATCAGATTCTTATTAGTCTCATAAACTTTGGAATTACATCGGCTAAGTTAAAATTGTCTTTTAAATAATCGACAACGCCCTTCAAGGACTTAATTTTCACATTTTTAGTGCTATTTGGTCGAAAAATATATTTAGCTTAAGAGATTTAATGCTTCTTCAAATTGGGCTAATCTTTTCGGAGAATCGCAAATAAAATGGATCGCTTCTTTGAGAATGCTAAGAAAGTTCTTCACAGGTAGAACACCTTCCATGGCATCTTGAACAACTAGGCTTACTGTGTGAGACCGGCAATGAATATACAGTGCTGTTGGTTCATCTTCCCGTATTTGCTTCTGAAGACCAGAAACATCTCCGGATTCTAAGTGAAAAAGAAAGTTGCTCTTTACGAGATGCATCGGAAGTTTCATCTGCAATAATCGCGAAAAACTTTGCACTCCTGATTTTTGCCAGTAATCTTGAAAGAACTTCCCGAGATACCGTTTGCAAAATTTCATCTACAACATCACAATATTGGATGGAAAGTGTTATGTGTCAACTAAATATTTTTACCATATAATAATCACAATTTCAACTTACTACTTTAAACTAAATACTCTTCTGAAAAAATCTGTAAAATGAATTTGAGACTGGTGAAAAAATTCGTAAATATAGAAAAGTCTTCTGAATTCCCAAGTATGGAATACTCCTTAACATCACACAGGTTCCTTCGGCCCTGGTTACATTTAAAAAAATAGAAGTGTTAAAAGCCTTTTAGGCATACTACATTATAACACTATTACGAATTTGTATGAAAATAAAATGGGGTTAATTTCGCTTAATATGTACGTATATATGTTTTAAGCCCGGGAAATTCAAATTTTTGGAATGTATATTAGTGCAATTACCAGGTGTATACATATGAAACCGGTATTTTTTCAAGAAAAAAACACATTTATTTCAAGAGAATGATAACAAATATTTTATTCAAAGTATGCGCC
>NC_046663.1:113804522-113811020 GCF_010883055.1 Belonocnema kinseyi
CGCCAATTAGCACAAATGGTAAGTTCCGACAGTGCCTACAAGTGTGCCTACTGGCCGCTAAATGGCAATACCGGTTTCATATGTATACACCTGGTAAATTACTTTATATGGTACTTAAGCCTTGAATATCTGATCTAAAATTAATAGTTGTTATCTCTTTGTATACATATCCTTTCTAATAGTAAACGTTTATGGCTATGTTTGTTTCGTTATTTACTATAGATCTTTCGTGTTCCCTATTCCTTGTGTGCATGGGTCGGCTGGTTTGACCAATGTATGTCTTTACAATTTTTACATATATGCTTATAAACACAGTTACATTTGTTTTCTTTATTAATTTCATTTGTTGTACTTCTAAATAAGATTTTTCTTAAATTATTGTTGATGGCGAATACTAATATTTAATTGTACCACTTTTATACTTTTAGTCAGCAAACACAATTTTTTTACTATATATTGTATCCTATAGAACTCGCCTTGAAAAAGACTCGGAACCGAGTCGAAACATGTCGGCAATATTTAAATAAAGAACATCAAAAAACCGAAAAAGGCCTTCACTACAGTAATCATTCTAAGTACCGGAAAATATCAAAAAATTCTCACATATATTTTACAATAAATATATAATTATACGCTATTATGTAAACATTCCAAAATTATGTGAGGAAAATAAAATAATGTTTCCCTGTTGCGACAGTAAATTCATTATATTTTGCATGGAAATTTTACATAACATAAAAGTGCCAATTAAAATGTGTAAGACAGCAATTATTTTTTTATTATTCTTTTTTTCTTCCTATTCATGTATGTTTTATAAAATTTTAGCGACGAAGAAATTTTTAAAGAAACCTTGTTAAAGAAATTTCCTGATAATATTTTTTCAGGTGCCCAGGTTATAAATTTTTCATCCCATCTATTATAAATTTTTAATAATTTGTATAGGAAGGACCAACAATTTTTTCATTTCTTACAATAAAGGTTCAAAGGTACAATTATGCTCTTATATATGTCTTTTTATAGAGAATTGTACTGTTTATGACGTTTACTGAAGCCATTTTTTTAACGCTGTAACAAAATAAGATTCTTTTTCCTTGTGTCAGCAAAAATTTATATTCATAAGATATTTCTCTGAAACTGATATGTATATTTAAAAAATAATAAAAAACTACGCAAATCTCATGCACAAAAAAAAAGTTTTATTGAATCAAAGATAGTTTATTTAAATCAAAGAAATTCTATTATTGATATACAGTCAAAGAAACATTTGTTTGATTTAAAAGAATTTGTTTGTTAATTTTTTTATTAGATTTATAGAAATATTTCGTTAATTTAAACGAAAAATTTCTTTAAATTAAAGAAATATATTTTTTCCCTCAAACCGAATATTTCTTTGAATTGAAGAAATATTTGACGCTTCAAATGAAAAATTTCTTTAAATCAAAGAAATGTAATTTTTTATTTGATCTTTACATTTCTTTAAATGAAATAACTGGTTTGTTTGAAAAAAGAGAACAGTTAGTTTAAAATGAATATAGATATTCTTTGAATCCAATAATGAATTACAGTGAAACTCTTTTATACCGCCGATTTTGGGGCTGACCTTGAGTGTGAATTAACTCATAGTAGCCCGCTCCGCTTTTGTTTGTTCACGCTTGACTGCTCGCCTGAGTGACAACCTCAGACCCCGCGCAGTTCCTGTTATACCTACCTATGGCGCGGCTTCAATTCTCGGAATGGCTATAGAAGGGAGGGCTATTGAAGTGTTTCACTATAAATAAATTAGCTTTCTCATGAAGCAAATAATTCTATTCATTATAAAACTAATAATTCTTAATTAAATACCAGCAAAAAATTTGAGTTTTTCTTCGCTTGAGAATAGTTTTTCAATAATCGGATTCGACAACTCGATTTTCAAGAAACTTGCATGGTCTATTTGTTCACCCGAGGAAAAAAGTTTATTTTAATATTTTTTGTTTGTAAATGAATTTTATTCTTTTCTAATTTACAATCCCTCCCGAAAATTTAAGGCAAAAAAATAAAGAACCTAGTCAAAAAAATGTTTTTTTTTAAATTTAATTTAATAAGAACTTTTTTCTGGGTTTATATAGCTTACATACATTTGATGCTTGCAAACTCTAACATTTTTTACTTTTAATTAATCTATTTAATTAATTAATTTCCTAATTCAAATTCAAATAGTATTTTCTCAGCCGGAGAAACAAACTTTTGGGACACGCCAGTCGAAAAATATAACAAGATTTTTACGTTATGTTATAAATCTTAACAAAATAAACATAAGATACCAAAAATATTTAACACCATTTCATATATATTTTTTTTGTTGCAATTGTTTCCATTATAAAGATATGTTTGGGTGGTTTATAAAAATCTTGTTCATTTTTTTATTTTTTGACTGGCGTATCACGACAGTTTGTCTCTCTGGATGAGAAAATATTCTCCAATACTCGTACAAATGATTAAAAATATATCATGGATGAGAAAAAAATATTTAACTTCCCTGCTTAAAAAGGAAGGTTGATATCCAATTAACACTGGAAAGGAACCGGTTATATATCCTTTCGGTCCTTACCCGGTTCTATACGGTTTTGATTTGGTCTTTAATTTAATTTTGTGGGATCGATCTGGGTCTACCCGGTCCTTATCGAGAAAATGGTAATAAAAAATAATTTGTTTAAATATTCTACCCGCGCCTACCCGGTTTTTATCTGGTTAATGAAAACCAAATAAAAATAATAATCGTATAAAATTAGTAATCTACCCGGATCCTATCCGGTCTCTATATGGCAATTAAAGCTACCTGGTTCCTACCTGGCATATGCAACTAGAAATTAAAATAGGGTACCACTTTTCTACCCGGTTCCTATCCTGTCTCTTTAAGGTACATGGCCACTTGTAAATTATTAATTCAAAATGTACCGGCTACCTGGTTCTACCCGGTTCCTATCAGGCAAATGGAACCAGAAATTAAAATAGCGTTATACTTTTCTACCCGCTTCCTGTCCGGTTTCTTTGAGGAACATGGTCACTTGTCAATTGTGAAGGGTACAACTCACTTTGAACGCTAAAAAAAGCCTATTTTTGCGATTTTTTCAAAGAATAATATGAAATATATTGCTGCAAAAGTTAGAAGGTTTGATAAATAAAGTCTAAAAATGTAAGAAAAAATTTTTTATTGTTTTTTTTCAGTTTCTATACACTAAAACTGTAGCTGAACATAAGGCCATGATTTTGAGGTAGGTAGCCGGGAGACATAGTATCTCAACAACGGCTTATCTGTAACAAAAAAATCAAAGTGTTTTAGTTTCAGTATGTCAGTAATGATTAATGATTTCAAGTTAATGATTTTCAAAATAATTTAACGGGATTTAAAAATTCTTTTAAATTAAAAAAGATTCAAGTTTATAATTGAATTTAAAAAGATTTCAAGTAATTCTAAAGAATTTACAAAGATTTTAAAGACTTTTAAATATTTTTTATGAGTTCAAGAGATTTTTATTGATTTTAAGGGATTTTGTGGCATCTCAATGGATTTAATATCGTTTAAAAAGTCGGCAAAGGAATTAGAAATATGACAAAGCATTTCAAATTATTTTTGAAAAATTAAAAAGAGTTTAAGGATTTGCATGCAATTTAAAAATATTTTTATGTATTTAAAGAGATTTTCAGAAATTTCAAGGGATTTAACAGGAGTTACTTGAATAAAATTTTTTTAAGTTTATAATCGAATTCCAAAAGATTTTGAAATATTTAAAAGAGTTCAAGATATTTTCAATATAGGTAGAATTTAAATGAGTTTTAAGATTTTAAAGTAATTTTAAAATATAAATAATATAGTTGAATTCTTCAAAGTTTGTTAAATCTGTTGATATCTTCGGAAATTTGTAGAAATCATTTGAAATCTATTAAATTTCTTAAAATATTATATTGATTTTTTGTTAATCTTTTAAAATATCTTGAAATATTTTTGAATTTAGTTTAAATCTTGTTTAATCATATAAAATATTCAATAATAATTTGTAATATTTCTAAAATGTAAAATCATAGTACATATTTTATTATAAGCGTAACGATATTTTGTATAGAATGGGTTACAAAAATTTGCAGGCGGCCCTACGCAGCTGTAAGTTATATTTCAGATTTTTTTTTCATACTTCAAACTTGGTTAGTCGAGAGGCTTTCGGCGTTAGTTATGCGAAACTTACAGGGTTCGAACCCGCGGGGAATAAAAATGTTCATAGCATGCGATTATAAATAGTGTAGTGATTGTATAATAGTAAATAATAGTGTACTTAAACATGTGAACAAATATTAGAGTGTAATAGTAATAATATAATAATACAAAAGATTAATTTTTTGCGGCGAAAAATCGGTTATCATTTTATAGAACTGTTCTCTATAGTTTCAAGACTTCTTCGATATAGACTGTATTTAAGCTAGTATTTTAGATTTTATAGAACTATTTTACGGGTTTCGTAACCTGCCTTTTAATAGAGAATATGTCACCGCGGCCTTTAAATTTGATAGAACTATAGGATTATTTCTATAAAATTTAATGGATATTTTTTTCCGTGTAAATTACCCAAGTCGAAATCCGGTAGATGTTATCTGATCCCAGATAGAACCTAGTCAAGTGCCTGGTATAAACCAGGTCCAATCCTGACTACAAACCGGATACAAATCTTGGAGGGCCCGGATGAGAGCCATTTAGAAGCCGGAGATAAAAATACCAATCCAGATAGACTTCGATCAAGGACCGGGTATAAAACGGGGACAAAACCCGGGTTTTATTTTTGTAGAAGAATGCACGAAAAATTATAACTACAAGAATCTGCAGAAATTCGATGTATTCTTCACTGAAAAAAAGATTAGTCGAGACAACTTATAAAATTGTTAGGACAACTATTTTAGTTAGTAAATAATGGTACTGCTATTTAGTTAGTTGTAATGACTGTTTTTGTTAGTTGGGGCACGAGTAGTTTCCAGTGGACAAGCGGGAATATTTTTTTAGGTTACCGTATAGGGACGCTGACATCAGTTCAGCTGAAAAGACGTTTTAAAAAAAATATTTACCTATGCCCACTAAGATCATTCTAATTGCAGATGGACTTTTGAAGGTTAGGATTTCCAGTAAAACTTTAAACTCGTCTGATTGTACAATTTTTTATATATACCTTCGAATGCTTCAAAATTATCTTAGAAGCCTCAACTTTCCACACTTTTCATACTTCCATTATTTATATAAAAAATAGCCATAATCCAACGAGACATCAAGTTTGCAGCGAGTTACGACGGCCATGTCCAAACGTTCTTCTTCTTTTTACCATAAATGTGTTGGTACGTTTGTCGCATTCCCAATCGTACCAACCAATGTAGCAAATAAAATAGTTACGCTACGTACTTTAATTTGTTAGAGAAATCCATTGGTAGTACAGATGACTAATTAATTATTAACTTGTACTACTAAAACATTACTGACGTAAACTAGTTCAGCGAACTACAACCGGGTTCCTAAACCGACTATTTGCTTAGTCCGTGTTACTAACTGAACAGTTGTGAGAAACAATGAATGCTTTACTAATAAACAGGTAGTAGCCCCAACTATTCATTTTTATCAGTGTTCAAGTTACGAACGTTGAGAACGAAATTAAATAACTTTTTTCTGAATTTTTTGTTGTCTAAATCATTTAGCAGAATTTTTGTTGCCTAAATCATTTAGCAGAACAGAAAATGACATTTAGTCGGAAAAATTGCGAATTTTTACATTTTTGGGGATTAACTACACGTACACACCTTCCATTATTCAGACAAAAAAAAGATTTGATTGTTATTTGAAATTTTAAAAACATTAAAATATCATTTTTTATCCCATAAATGATAGGGTAGATAAGCATTTTTGGAAGGACCCCTAAAAATCACCCTTATGGTATGCAGACCTAAATGTTAAAAATGGAAAGTTTGATGGTCGATATTTAAAATTTAAAAACATAAAAAATCTTCTAATTTTATTCCAAGAATTATAAGGTAGGTGAGCTTATTTGGCAGCCCCCCTAAAATCACACTTATATTATGCAGACATAAACATTTTTCAAATGACAAGTTTAAGGCCATATGATGAGTGGGTCACGTGACCAGATCCTACCTTACCGACACTTTTTTTATTTTATCATTTTTTTCACACGAAGCGCTCCATCGTGTTGAAAATTAGGGATAATAAGTAAGACGAACTAAGAAAGGTTGGGTCTGGTCCTAAATTTTAAAAACTATGAAAAAAGTTTTTTTGTAAATAATTTTTTTTGTCTTATTTTCATAATTATTAAATTTTAGGATCAGACCCACTATTCTTAGTGCTTCTTATTTATTTTCCCAAATTTTCAACTCGATGTGGCGCTTAGTATGAAAATTAGTTAGGAAATAAGAAAATTATCAGTAAGGTAGGAATCTTGTCACGTGACTTATTTGTCACATTGTTCTTATTAT
>NC_046663.1:113811120-113813116 GCF_010883055.1 Belonocnema kinseyi
CGGATAAAGTTTTGATTGTAAAATTTGATATTATAATATTTATTTTTACAATAAAACAATAGCAAACTAGGATATAGCTTCACTATTTTAAGAATTACTATTGGGAATAAATAATTGTACTCATACCAAACGAAAGTGTCTGTAATCGCAAGAAAAGACTGTGAAATTTAAAAAAAAAACAATAGGAAAGGCATTCTTCTTAAGTTCATTCTCCGTATTTCTAATTTTTCTTATATAAAATAGGAAAATATGCCAGGATCAAAAGAGCGAAATAGCCAAAAAATGTAATTCACTGTTTAATATATATTACACTTGCTCCCAGGATAAATTGTATACATTAAACATACAACTAGATATTGATATTATATTCCAATCTGAAATAATCGTGTTAGATGAAAGCATCTCTGGCGGGAATAGAACACGGGTGTGCGGGGCATCACAACGGAGACTTTTCCTGAGATAAAACAATTTAGAGACTTAGCAATTTAATTATCCTA
Organism: Belonocnema kinseyi; assembly: GCF_010883055.1. NCBI lineage: Eukaryota > Metazoa > Arthropoda > Insecta > Hymenoptera > Cynipidae > Belonocnema > Belonocnema kinseyi. The sequence goes on from NC_046663.1 coordinate 113,811,618, forward strand.
ATGAATCTCAGTACTAATATGTATATTTAAAAAATAATCAAAAACCACGAAAATCTCATATCTTACATACATTATTTGATGTTCGCAAACTCGTAACATTTTTTTATTTTTGAATAATCTTATTAATTATTTAATATCCTTATTCAAATTAAGATAATATTTTCTCACACAACGAAACAAAACGTCGTGACACGCCAGTCGGAAAATAAAAAAACAAGATTTTGATGAACCACCCATACATATCCTATAATGCAAAAAATGTGCAAAAATTTGTATTATAAATCGTGTATATTAGCGTTAACAGTTTGTAGTCTCATGTTTATTTTCTTATGATTTATAACTACGTTTCTGCGACTGCAAGTGCTGGGGACTACGCCTGGCGACTAGATGTCCCGCGACGAGATGTCAGGCGACTAAATGTCACGTATCCCGCAAACCCGACCCGTCCTGCTTATGACAACGATTTAACCCTTATTTTTGTGACGGGGTACCCGGGGTACCTTTTGTGTCTTTAAACTGAAATTATTTTATGTGGGGCACATGCTTCAAAGCTGAAACTCCATGAGAGCTGGTAACTTAATATTTTATTTATATGCTTACGAGTTTTCGTCCAGTTACTATATCAGGGAGAGTTGAGGTTAGATTTTTTTGTAACTTCATTCGTGTACTGGGGTATATTCTCACAGCGCGCTACACGCGCGGCTCGCAAGTTTAAGCGCGACTGTTGGCTCTCGCGCTTCGCGCTCGGGAATATATTAATTTCGCGCTTCGCGCTCGATAATGTATTTACCTCGCGTTACGTGCTCGATCTTTGTGCATAGACTTTTTAAAACTAAAGGTGAAAGCATCGACAACAGTAATTTGACAATTGTCATAAATAATTTATTTATAGTTCTGTTTTTGTTTTAATCGTAAAAAAATTGCATTTAAAACATAAAAAATTTAAGTTTTTGAAACCCCGCACACGAGATGAAAAAGCAATTAAAAGACCAAAATACGCATCCTATCAAAAAGTAGTTAATAACAAATTTGTAGATCTTTTTTAAATGCACAATTTTTGTTCTATCATATTTTACCGTATTTTGCACAGTTTGGTCGAGAAATGTACTTTTTGGATTTTTCATTATTTTGTATGCTGTCAAAATTTGAATTTTTTGATTTTTCAACAAAATTCAAAAAGTTGTTATGATAATAATTGTTCGACTTTTTGAATACTATGAATAACCGTACAGAGAATTTTGAGTTTCAAAAAAGTGGTCTTAAAAATATTCATAATGTGCCCACTTTTTGAATTTTTATCCAAAATGGCTGGTCAACGATCTTGACCTTCAGTTTAGAACACTAAACGAGTGTACGAAAGGCCAATCTGACAAAATGATTTTTTCAAAATTTATCGTGCTCACAGACAGGCATGCATACAGACAGACAGACACATTCGTAAAAACCTGTTTTTCGGATTCGGGGGTCTCAAAACGTGGACTTTTGACAAAAACTGGGGG
>NC_046663.1:113813126-113839831 GCF_010883055.1 Belonocnema kinseyi
ACAAATCTAATACTTTCTCTGATGAGAATGTAAAAATTGTTATGAGTTATGTTATTATGTTATAATTGTTATGTTTCGCGTGGAGGCACTCGGGATTTGTTCAGGTAAGTGTTAGGGTTTTTTTTCTGGGATTGCTGAATGTTGTCAAGGGGTTGAGAACATAGCTTGTGTTTTTCCGAAGGTGACTTCTGTAATTATTTTCTAAATTTTTCAAGGCTTTTTTTAATGTAGCCACTTACGGTTTGTTCCGGTAAAAGTTTAAGGGATGGTTGTCGGGGTTGCATGATATTATGGGGCTTATAATATATTTTGTGGATTTTTGAAAGTGACTTGTGTGATCATTTCATATTTCTAAATTTGTTACATTATTTTGCGTGGAGACACTCGGGATTTTTTTTAGGTTAGTATTAGGGGTGTTTTCTGTGTTGGCTGAATATTTGTGTGGGGTTGGGAATATAACTTGTAGTTTTCTGAAGGCGAATTGTGTGATCACTTCAACTTTCTTACATTTTTGAGTGTTGAGCACAGTCACTTGGGATTTGTTCAGGAAGAAGTGGTTGGGGTAGTCTCAGGTGTTTTTGAATATTATTTTGAGGTCGGAAATATAACTTGGAGTGTTTTGTGCTACGAGACTATTTGGAAAACAGTTACGACGGAGCATCTTTGCGTCACATGTTTGTTCTCCTCTTATGAATTAAAAATGTTTAAAAGATCGGTGGGCATCCGGTTCCTTTTTACATCGATGAAGGTGTTTTTTGTCCCGTACGTAAGGGTTAAACATTTTTAAATGTTTATTTAAAAAATTTCATGTTTTAAAAAATATATTCGTTAATGGCAGAAATCTTTTAAAATAATTTAACATTATTTAAAGACTATACAATTTTGTATGAAGAGATTGTTTCTTGTTTTCCAGATGTAAAAATAAATCTAAATAAATTATAATAAATCATTCCTCTATTTCCCCCTTTTTCGTGAAAAAATTATTCTATTTCACCTGTTTTGTGCTGCGATCCCCGTAATCAAAGTTTCGATTTTCTCGAAAAGAAAAGAATATTACAGTATTTTAATTGTGTAATACTTTATAGAATGGATAAAGATGGAAGCCTCAACATTAGTTTTAATGAATGGAGAGATTTTTTGCTGTATGCTCCAAGTACAAACATTCATGAACTCATCTTATATTGGCGCCATTCAAGGGTGAGTGATATTTTCCATTAAATTTAAATTTCTTATAATATTATATTAACTTATCAAAAGCTGGCTCTCATGACTAATTGTAAACTTAAAATATCTGTGTATCGATAAAAATTTTTACTTTAAATCTTATTTTCTTGCTTGCTACTCAAAACATTTATTAATTTCTAGGATGCTTTATTAGTAAATAATTTATAATATCTCTTAATTTTTAATTTGAATATCCTTTATTATTTTTACTGGTTATTCATTTAACTTTAGTTTGACCGTAAAATTAGCAGAGACGTTGAGTTATTTAGTAAAACATTGTCATAGAAAATGATGAATAACTATATAAACTATAAATAAAATAAACTATAAATCGACAGTACGCTCCATGTGCCAAATCGATTGTCGTTATTTTTGCGGAACATTCTCTAATCCCCTGCATGGGCAGTTAGGTGATCACTTATTATATATACCTACACGTAACTGCATACGTTCAAAAGCAATTCCTTTGCTTGATTCGTCGGAGAAGAGGGCTCGCCTCACTCGATCCAATCATGACGTGGTTTAGGAGCTTCGCGCGTGTCGTTCAAAATGACCTTGATTCCCAGCTGTTCGCCACAACCGGTTCTAACCAGGCGGTGGCAGACATGCGCAATTTTCGCGAAATCTCCTTGATACACCATTTGGTCTTGCGCACCTTCCTTCGAATCATGGATTAACATCAGGGCACAACTAAAATTGAATCCTTTTTCAATTCGAGTGTCGTTCCTCCTACCTTTGACAAGAAACCGATGCTATGTAAAGGGCTCAATATAAGTTGTGATGATCCATGATCATGGTGATTGTTCAGTTTCCAGTTTTCATATACACTTCTTTTAAATAAATCCGAAATTTAAATTAAAGTCACTCATATATCTTCGAAAAAGCTCAAAAGTGCAGTGTCGACTATGTTGATTTAAAATTCAGATTTTCGGATATCCTAATGTATATTTTATTTTTTAACGAGATTTCGTCGTGTAGTATGATGTGAAAGGTTGGTAGAAGTAGGTAATATGGTTGTAATTTAATGAACTGACTTTTAATTAAATTTTTTTATCAAAATGCATATTAAAGTTTGAATAATCTCGAAATTTCCATAAAGCGGCTTCAAACATACTCGATTGCAGTAAAGTTCCTTTAGAGAGTTACATAATAGGAAAGTCTAAAGAGCAAAAGATGAAATGCAAAAAGTCAACTCCATTCTTCATGACCTTCGTTTCTATGAACCTGTTCATAAACATGAAATCATCGTCAGGCAAAAAAATGTTCTATTGAAATTTAGTGAACGAAATTAACTTGAAAATGTATATTTAAAGAAAACTAGATCATGGGCTCAAATGTCTCACTCGCTTGTGATTTCTTTCTATCCGCGAATTGGACACGCGGTTGTAGAAACGTTGATTTATTTTTTAGGGTACTGTTATGAAGAGTGAGAGTCCAGGTTCTATTTGTGATACATTGCGCTTTTGCAGATTAAATGCTAATAGCACTGATATAAATTAACTGTCAATTTTATTTCACACCTAATGTGATTTTTTATATTCGTAAATAACATAGGAATTATATTTTCGATTTAGGATACATAGTTTTTTTCGCATGAAAATTACAACTAGTTCAATAACGCAAATTGTATTTTTATAATTATTAATCTTGTCTACATTTTAATCATATTGAATTCTACATCAAACGCAGTTTATAAACTGGGGAAAGTTATATTATAGATAAGATCTTTTAATTTATTTTTCAACGCTTCGTAGCTAAAAATGTTTATTTTGTAAGGCCTTTACAAATTCATCTTATTAATTTCTTGTTGACATTTTTTGTTGAAATTTTTCTAATACAAAAACTTCTATTTAAAATTAAAAGGTGTTCATACACATTTAAACTAGGAAAGTAACGTGGAAAATGTGAAATCCCGTTTTATTACTTAAAACATTATATTGTTATTCCGAAAGATAACTGGAAGAAAAGTCATGAGTTAAAAATAATATTATTTCTCAAGTACTTTGGGTATTATGATGAGATAAAACATTTTTTACTAAAAATGCTTATAATTTTTTCATTAATTAAAAAAAAACTTAAATCTAATGTTGAAAGGCTGAGTTTTAAATTAACGAAAAAATTGTTTTAAAATTCGACAAGTAAATCAGAAACGTATTAAAGTAAAGATTCCCTAACTCAAGTATATGAAAGAATTAAATAGATCCATTAATTTGACTGTGAAGATCTGTAACCAGTCAGCAGTTACTCAATGCTCAGCAAAATTGTACGTACATACTTGTTTAATGTGTATGGGTATATATTGTATGAAAGTGGGTCACTCAATATACGACGTAATAGTCGCTATTTAGTTTACTTTGAAATCTTCGTTTCATATGAAGTATCTAATGTAAATTGGTTTGAAGTCTCCCCCGCCCCTGCTCTCTCCGGCTCTAGTTCTCAAACTTTTGTGTTATTGATGACATACTTATACTTATGTCAAATTTTGATAAAAATGACTCGAAAGTCTGTTGAAGGCTAACAGAAACTTTTTAAATTAATTTCAAAGTATAATAGGAGAAAGGTGCCTGAAAAGAGGCCCCCTTCTAAGATGCCCTCCTGCTTCTTTTTCTATGAACCTATTGTATTAATCAAATACGTACGTTTATTCATGCTCATGCCCTTCTAGTTATTTAAAAACTGTTTTTTTCAACAATGCAATTAAATTAACAAAAGCAGAAAGTACAAATTATTTTAGCCCTTTAGATTATGGCTTCCTACCTATTTTAGAAGCCGTAATTTAATAGTTTGTGGTGATCAAGGTCCGTCAATGTTCATAGATATGTCATACGGATCCATTCAGAGAGTTCCGTAGAAAAATGACAGATTTTGACGAGCCATTTATATTTGTTAATATTTGACTAATTATTGGTAATAAGTAAATACATTTTCTTTCGGGTAGGATAACGTAAAGTAAACAAAAAGCAAAGAACGAATTTTATAATATTACTATGATATGAGTATTGACAAAATATCTTTGGTATTGAAGGATCTTGGTGGTGATATAAAACTGTAAGTCTGTAGTTGTCATTTCATATAGATAATATTCTAAGCTTTGAAAATGTTGTGGGCTTTTTATTAATTTTGTTTTTGTTTAAAAAACATAGTTTCCAGGGGTATATTACGCCAGTCATTCTAGACTGTTAGTCCAGACACCCTATAAAATTTGGGGAAATAAATGGTATACCTAAAATTTGACTTTGGATTCTTGTAGTGCTGACATGTAGAACAAAAACCTATATGTTTGCGATCAAGGCTTCAATAGCTCTGTGTGTGCAAACAACCGCCAAAGATAGCAATAACAGGTTTTTTGTTTATTGCAGCTAACCTATATGTCAGTCATCAGAAAAATTTGGTTAAGAATTGTAGGTCTTACAAATATCTACAAAATGATGTGTCGTACATTAAGATTTGTTCATTTGTTTACTTAAAAAAAAAGAAAAACCGCCCGAAAGTATCTTTTTTTAATATGCTATTATTATTCTAATAATTAATTAACCAGTTTCAAATTTTCAGAAAATATATCCCTTATCACCCTTAAAAAGCGTGCAAAAATTCAGCCCGAAATAATAATTAGTTTCCATAAAGACTCACAGTGATAAATATGGGGAAAAATTCGAGCTACGTGACGATTTTAATCAGATTATAAAATTTTTTTATTCTTCTCTAAAAATGTTATATTTAATATTTCCATTGAGAGAATTTTTAGAACTACCCATATATATTTAAATTTTTTTAAAATTTTAATCAAATCCTGATATACTGGAGTCATTCTGAGTATGAATTCGTATTCAGCGACCCAAAAACATATAGTACACTTAGTCAACTCTATGTAGACTCCCGAAAATATTTTGTAGTCCTGCGTTATTTTCGAACAATCTCCACTGATGTTCAGGTAAGTCGTTTCATGTTTAATTAAAAAATATATATGGGTAGTTACAACAATTCTCTCACTGGGAATAAAATTTAGTTGAAAAGTAGTATACAATCTTAAAGATATTGGCAGATGATTTAAATTTAAGGTTGACGTTTTCTAATATATGTAGAATATATTTCCAAAATTAAAAATGTATGTACTTGCAAGTTAAATATTCTCAAAGAATGAATGAAAAAGGTTTTAAAGCGTATATTGCCTTAGATCCAAATGGATCTAGCTGAGATATTTTGATCTCAATGAACATTTCCTAACCTCAAATTTAAAGCATCTGGCAATATGTTCAGAATTGTACGCTTCTTTTCAAGTAACCATTATTAATTAATAGATACAAAATTTAGTGAAACATTATAAAACAAAATATACTTCAATATAAATGTTGTGTTATACGCCTGTAGGCTATGTCTTTTAACTTGATATCAGCGCCATCCGACACGCGAATTTTTGGGTATCTCCAAGTTATTAGAACAATGTTAATGAAAAAGAGTAGTAAATAGTTATTTACTATAAGATTTCTTGTTACAATTTAATTCAAATTCAAATTTTTTCCCAACAATTCCAAATTGATGGCGTTGTCATAGCTACCCAACAGGCATATAAGCACGAAGTAGTACACTGTAAAAAAATTTTCGGGAAGCTAATAACCCTAACATTTCGGGAATTTTCCCTAACATTTTGTAGGGAAAATTTCGGAAATTTTCCCCAATTTTAGGGAATTTTCCCTAACATTTTGTAGTGAACATTTCGGAAGTTTCGGGAATTTTTCCCAAGTTTTGGGAATTTTCCAAAACTCACGGCTCCTTCAAAACACGTCTCTCACAGCTCACTTAAAAATGGAGAACTGTTCTGTCGAAAGGGTCTAAGGAAACTGAACTGAAGGATACAGATTTCAGTTTCAATTGTCTATCAGTATCCTGGAAAATTTGTAGTAGATAGACAGAGAGAGAGAGAATACAGTAAAATACATACTTAAAATAATATCTGAACATAAATCATAAAAATGAAATGCAATAACATTAGTTATAAATGATCATAATTGTCAACAATTATATGACTTACTGGGTAAAATTATACCAAAATCATACCTAACTCTTCATGATAAATCATTTTTAGAATAAAAGTATAACAATATTAAGAAATATTCCCCATGAAAGTATGCGGAAATTTTCCAAAAGAATAAGAAAAATTTCCTATTTTCTTATGGTTTTATAAATTTTTCAATCTTTCCGAATTAATCCTCATTTTTCGGGAATATTCGCTATTCATTCCGAAATTTTTCCGAAAATTAGGGAAAATTACCTATTTTTTCTGAAAAAATGTTTTCCCTACAAAATTCGGAAATTTTCCCTACAAAATGATAGGGAAAATTCCCGAAAGTTTTTACAGTTATATATAATCCTTATCTATAAGGAGACCTCACTCGGAAAACTTCGACGCGCCAATTCAGATTTACTATCGGCGAGAAAACTATAGGCATCTGCCTTTGAAGCTTAACAACTCCGTCAAAAAAAATGCTAGCGCAACAAAAAAATAGTAATTTAAAAGCTTAGCAGACTGAATAATGTAAAAAAGTAAGGATTTTTGGGTACATTTAAGAACAGTCAAGTTTAGAGAATTATTTCTTATACAAGGGGCGATGTCAAAAACTTGACAAAATTCGTGAGTATGAGGAAAACTGTTGTGAACCAGTTTCAGTTGAGAAATTTAAAAAATAATAAAAATTGTTGCTTAAAAGTACAAAAATGTGCAACTATATTATCTTTAGTTCTAATGCAGATATTAAAGCGATTCAAACTGCAAACTGTAATGGATAGGTTCCGTATTTATTTTCAATCACCCGGAAGGATGTGTTAATCTTAATTTTTACGAAAATCGCGATATTTTTATACATTTTTTTTATTGGAAAACAAGTGACAGAAAGCAGGGGGGGGGGATTTTTGTTTTATTGTCGACCGCTGGTGCCATTCTTCGACCCCTGGTTCTGAATGCTTGGATGGCACAATATTTCAGTTCACTTCTCAACACCCAAATATTATATTTAAATAGTAGAAATTTCAAGAAAAATTATGACTTTTTAACCTAATTTTGGAATTTTCAAGCAAACAATTCCATTTTTATCCGGAAAAAGATGTAATTTCTTCTAGAGCAGGTGAATTTTAAATTCAAAGAGACAAACTTTCAACAACAACAAAAAAAGCGTTGAATTTTCAACCGAAAAGTTACATTTTTATTCAAGAAAGATGCAATTTCTCTTGAAACAGATGAATTGAACCGAAAAAATATGCCCGCTGCGTGGGCATATTCTCGTTGCGCGCTATGAGCGCGGCGCTTCGCCCCAAGTTTGGGCGGGCCTAGGGCGCGCGGGTACGCTCTCGCGCTCGTTTTCGTGCGTTTAATGCGTACACTTTAGTTACATTTTTTCAAATATCATAACTTAAATCGAAAACTGTGATTTAAAGTTCTGTAGAATTACAGCCATAAATTGTAACTAACATTTTTTCCGATTCGTTTTTAAAGAAGGTTCTCAAAGCACCTACGGCTTTGACGATTACATTCTCATTACGAAACTGGCGTGTGGCGCTCGTTACTTTGTGTCCATTTGAAAAACTTTATCAAGATAATTTGTAAATCTTGTTCAAATCTACTAAAATGACGTTTTAAACTTACGGATGTGTGTAAAACAAAAATGGCATATTTTTGAAAATGATTTAACTTTTTGAACTTTTGTCTGATTAAGAAACTTCATGAGAATAGTTTCGAAATACATATATTTTATATCTAGTAGAAATTTGGATTAATATTTCTTAACCTATACAAATTTTCCAAAGGCAGCGTGGGAGTGGGGTCTACTTAATCTACTTTGTGGTGACAAGATTTCATGCATTCAATAAAAAATGACCGTGGCATTAATGCTAACCTCACCACGCACTAGAAAGTTGTCATCTACATTCTTGCACTTCACTTTTTCAACAAATCCATCTTGGTAAAACTTAAATGCTTCTAAGATTCAATAAGCTTTTTATTGTTTGTACGTGCAATAACTATTGGTTATCATAAAATACGATAGATGCATAATCAATCTCACTGATAACAGGCACAACACGAATGCTTGTGGAAAATTCTTTACTTTTCAGACCGTTGGGATCTAAAGAGTCTATTGCACTTAATGTTTTCACAATCACGGACCTTCACTTTACCAGATAAACTGAAAAATATTCAAGACATTTTTCATTTTCCAATAAACAATTCTATAACTAAGATAATACACGCGATGTAATGATATGCCCGAAGCATTCAGACATTTTGGAATAACATCACAATTGTGAATACTCTTTTCGGAATTATGTAGGTATAAATAATCGTGTTATATTTCAGCAGTAGGGCTCCAGCACTGAACCGAATATCGAAGGGACCTCTTTCTAACTTTTAGTGGTAGATAGAGAGGTCCGTTCGATTTTCGCATTTGCTCTCAATCCTCCTGTTGTGTAAACTGTTGCAACACGCAGTTAGCAACGAGCATTTAAAACTGTAAGTAAAAGTCTAACCTGTTTTAACTTTAAAGTAACAGGGGATGCAGCGGGCAAATGCTGGAATAAAAATTTTCCGCCAATCAGGGACAACCTATCCTAACCTTTTTCTGCATGCCAAATATTAATCATTGATGTTTTTTACGCTTAGAAATGTTGAAAACTTTTGATCCGCCGTTTTGATTTTTTTAAAAATTAAATTCACAATCAGAAACCCCAATATACATGTTAACAGAATTTTTGTTGCTCTAGGACTTAATTTATTCAATTTATTCAAGCTTCTAACCGATTTTTGGAAAATATTAAGAAAAAACTTGGATTTTCAAATTACCGAACAGGTTTTAAAAAAAGTGCATTACACATATTTAGCAACACAATGCAAATGGTTTTTATTAAAATCAGTGGATTGCTGCCGGGTCTGAAGTATAAACCGTACTTTACTCCTCTATTGAAAATTAGATACAACGTTACGCTAAGTGATGTCATGCAATAGAGATAATTAGTAAAATGACATTAGCATTTGTGTAAAGAGTAAGAAAACAGATTTGATATCAGCGTACATTTTCGAATGACGAGCCATGTTCTTCAAGGAACAAATGGAGCATATGCGTCTGGAGTCTTGAGTCTAGACGCTCGCCGACCTCGTCTTGTAAACACTAAAGAGTACTAACGTCGATAAATCGTATTTTCTCATTTTCCTCGGAAGAGTTAGACAAATTACAAATTTAATGTCGTCATTTTCATTATCTCTGTTCGCCTATCCAGAGATTGTGTCAGCTTTTCCGTTGGTAAACTGCCTGTTTGACGATTTCCTATGAAATTAATCCTTAAATTTTGAAAAATCCTCTCCAGAGCTGATAGAACAATATTTTTGTCCTCAGAACTAGAAAGTATAGTTATTGCATCAACACTATACCGGATGGTCCTCACAACTGTACCAGTATAGGCGTAAGAGCTATACTATTATTTCTAAACGTCATATTGCTCCACGAAGGATACAATTTTGTTAACGTGACAATAAGTGATATGAAAATTTCTTCGAAAGTTATTGTGCCACAAACTAAAAATATGTGCACACACACACACACACATTCTCGAAACGCTGTTTTTCTGGTTCAGAAGAACTAAAAACGTGGAGATTTGACAAAAAAGAAACGATACGAAGAAGCTTTTAGCAACAAAAAATGCCTCGAGCAAATGACGCTTTCCGTACATTTTAAGGTTAGTCGAGCTTTTGAGACCTACTGTGTCAGAAAAAAAGATTTTTACGAAGGTGTTTGTCTGTCTGTAGTCTGTATTCTGTAGGCACGATAACTTTCGTAAAATTCATCTGATTTGATTCTGCTTTGTCACACTTTTTCAAAACCTAAAAAGAAAGAACAAGTTCGTAAACCAGCTATTTTGGATCAAAATTCAAGAAGTAAGCGCCTTTTCAAAATGTTTGAAACCACATTTTTTCAAGATTTCAAAATTCTATGAACATTTATTCATAGTACTCAGAAACCCAAACAATTCATTTTTATGACTTTTTTCTATAAAAAGAAAATTATCAGAGTTAAAGCATTTTCAAAATCCATAAAAACAAACTAAAATGAACATTTCAAGCCAAACAACGCATGATATGAAAAAAAAATCAAGAGAAGAAAAATTTTCATTTTTGAAAGCCCTACAAGATGATCATAACAACTTTTTTTAATTTGGTCGTAAAGTTGAAAATTCAAAATTTGATAGTACCAAACATTTTTGAAACCACATTTTTCAAGATTTTAAAATTCTATGTACGATTATTCATAGTACTTAGAAACTGAAACAATTTACCCCTATGACGTTTTTGTATAAAAAGAAAATCATCAGAGTTAGAGCATTTTCAAAATCCAAAAAAATAAACTAAAATTAACATTTTAAGCCAAACAACGTATGATATGAAAAAGAGTCAACAGAAGAAGAACGTTCCTTTTTGAAATCCCTACAAGGCAATGATAACAGCTTTTTTAATTCGGTCGAAAAGTTCAAAATTCCAAATTTGATCGTACCCCAAATTTTTGAAATCACATTTTTTCAAGATTTCCAAAATTCTATGTACGGTTGTTCATATTATTCGGAAACTCAAACAATTTATCCCTATGAATTTTTTCTATAAAAAGAAAATTATTAGAGTTACAGCATTTTCAAAATCCAAAGAAACAAACTAAATGGAACATTTTAAGCCAAATAACCAATGATATGAAAAAAATTCAAGAGAAGAAAAACGTTGATTTTTGAAAGACCTACAAGATTATCATAACAACTTTTCTAATTTGGTCGAAAAGTTGAACATTTCAAATTTGACCTTACCAGAAATAATGAAAAATCAAAAAATTCCATTTTTTGTCAAACTATGCAAGATACGCAAAAAATGAATAAGCTAAAATTGCGCGCCCTGGAAAGACTTGTAATGAATCACTTTCCGATAGGACGCGTAGTTTTTGATTATAGTCGTAAAAAACAACATTAAAAGTTTAAAAATTTAAAAATTTTGGACTAACGACACAAGCTACGAAAAAAATGAGACGAAACTTGTTTATCCAAAAAGAGCTATAATTTTTGATAGGACACGTAGTTTTTACTTTAGTCGTAAAAAATAACGTTCAAAATAAAAATATAAATTTTTTGGAAAAAACGACATAGATACGAACTAAAATTAACAGACAAAAGTTGTTCGCCTAAAAAGATCTATAAATTTATTATTAATCATTTTTTGAAGGGACTTTCAATCGTACAAAATAAGATTGAAAAATAAAAAAATTAAATGTTTGGAAAAAGGACAGAAAAGACGAAAGAGGACATAGGACCCTATATAGGTTCCTGTATTAGAACCTATGCAGATGCGCAGTCGTTTTTATTTAATCGTAAAAAACAAGATAAAAAATAAACAAATTATAGAAACAAGGAAATAGGAGTTAGTATGATTCAATTTTTATGCATATTATGAATTGTAATGATATACGTTTATTGAAATGATACATTTTTCAGCGCAGCTTAGAATACAATTTAAAGCAAAATAAGAAAAAAATATAAAAATAATCATGATAAATACAATTTTCTCTTTATTTTGCAATGTGTTAATAAGCAATCCCAGGCAGAGTTACATAAAAAATGTATTATATTTGATATAAAAAAAGTGTTGTGTATAATGTAGAAAAGTTGGCATGTTGAACAAGATTGAGTGCGAAGCACGAGCTACGTAATCAGAATGTGTTCGTTATAGCCGAAAGAGCTTTAACAAAAGAGAGTTCAAAATCACATAATTACAGTTGTCGATCTGTTGACCTTTGATTTCAAAAGGTCTGTGTACGAATGCGGGAGAAATGCAAAGACCGAACGCGGAGAGCAATTGCTATCAGTCGGGTTCCGAAGGTGCGCTCAAATTTTCGCGCTAAGCTCTTTTGGCGAAAGGGAATAGCCAATCACAAAATTACAGTGGTGGATGTTTTGAGTCTTAATTTTGAAAGGTTTGCGCAAGAATGTGCGACAATATAAAGACCGAGCGTGAAGCGCGAAGTGCGATTGTTTTGAATTGTGTTAACTGCACTTTTTTTGACAGATTTGTACATGCGCTTGAAATTTCTGCAGCTGTGGTTAAAGAAACGTGGGATTGTTTTTTTTTATCATAAAACAATTTTTTCCATTGTTACAAAATTCTAAGCTTGGTCCATTTTAAACTGGCTTTTTTGTGCTCATTATAAGAAAATTCGAACTTAAGCACTAATGTTTGTTATATTTCTAATTTTATATTATTATTCACTACCATCAACTGTCGCTCCAAAAATCGGATAAAATATTTTTTTAATTCAAAGTTTGAATTTTCTATTTCATACACAGAAAAGTAGAATAGAAGATAATATCAGACCGAACAAAAATTTGGAGGGTTCACTACGGTTAGGCAAATATATCTTTTAACCGATATTAGAATCCGTTATTCTAAAAAGGTTTTTTTTTCGTTTCATTCTAGTATATAATGGCTTACTGAAATATTTTTAAATCCTTGAAATCTCTTGCCATTTTTATAATATTTCTTAATTCTGCGTATGACCTTCCAAATATGCCTATTTTTTGTTCTTTTTTCGCCGAAAATTCGAAAGTCGTGTTTTTTTGGTGAAAAAAGACCAAAAAATAGGCATATTTGGACTCGTGACCTATTGTGAGCAGGGACATGTTCCCGAAACGAGCTATTTACAAAAAACTAAACTTTGGGTATTTACCTGTAAATTCAGGTCGAAATGAGTCACCTTTGGCAGGTGCTAACTCGCGATTTATTATAGTAGCACAATGTTTTTTTTATTTTATTTTTTTTTTAAATTACAGGTATTTAGGATTTTTTGAAAAAAATGAAAAATCGGGCTTTTTTGAATAGACGTAACTCCGAGACTTTTGGTGATAGAAAAAAAGTTTTTTTTTTATTTTTACGCAGAATTTTATCTACTTTAATTTGTGTAACAACACGGTTACCTCTTAAATGCACAGGAAATCACCAGCTCAACGGAATGTGACGTTTTGCACATTTCCCAAAAAAAATTTCGTGTTCCGGGACGAAATCCTGTTCACGGAACCTGACCCCATGTTAAGCACCCCCAAATGAAGTACTTAAGGGCGTGCTCTTCGGTGACCACGTGACCAAACTAGTCCCCGGTTATGAACATTTTTTTTTGTGTTTACTGTTTCCACACGGATTGAGATATCGTGTTTAAACTTTTACAGATAAAATAAAAAGCAATAAAGAACGTTTGTATACATCAATATATTGGTAATTTTTAAGAAAGTTTATTTATAAATTGATGAAATAGGATATTGCTATTCGAGTTATAGCTATTTGCAGATCATTATTGGTTTGATGCATTTTAGATTTTTTGATTCGCTCATATTGAGCACTGGCACCAATTTTATACTAAACAGTCTAAACCTTGAAAAAAATTAATATAAGCAAAAAAATTTGGACATTTGTTGCAAATCAACAAATAAGTATCTGCACACACGTAATATATCATTATTTTTTGGGCATTTTGAGCGATTTCTAGCGGAGAAAAACAGAAACTTTGAACGTCGATAAAGTCGAGATCAAGTGACTAAGTTCGTTCATGAAATTTGTGTGCAAAATGATTTTCATTTTTTTGGTCCTAAAAATAAAAGATAAATTCGAAATTGGAAACATAGCAACACCAACAATATGCTAAAATTTACTCGTCGGAGTTCTCCAACCAACTTCCATAATTCTTGACGTTGAATCGATCAGCTGATAACTATTGTTGACAGTGAACCAACCAGCAAAACTCAGCGTCGGATTGGCCTTATCTTTCGCCCCTGGGCGAAATTTTATTTTTATTGGTTTTGTTATTAACTTAGAATTGTTTCACACCAGTAGAAAAAATCCACAAGAATATATAACCATTAGAAAATTTAAATTATTTTCTGAAGATGCACATTTCTGAAGTTGGGACTTGATAGATTACATGTGTGCGGATACTAAATTTTTGATTTGCAACGACTGTGCAAATTTAATTGCTTATATTAATTTTGTTTAAGGTTTAGAGGATTTAGTCAAAAATTTGTGTCAGTGCTCAATATACGCGAATCAAGAAATCTGAAATGCATCAAACCAAACATCTGAAAAGTGCTATAACTCGAATGGTAATGACCTATTTCATCAATTTATAAATAAACTTTCTTTAAAATTATAAACATATTGATTTACACAAACGTTCTTTAGTGCTTTTTATTTAATACGTCAAATTTTAAACAAGATATCTCAATCCGTGTGGACACAGTGAACACCAAAATAAATGCTCATAACCGGGGACTAGTTTGGTCACATTGTCACCGAAGAGCATGGGGGCTAGATGCAATAAATATTTGTTATGGGCCTAGTAACGTCACCAAATTATAGCGAAATTGATTAATTTTTCGTTTTAAAATTCAGTAAAAATTATTAATTCTTTCCGCGATTCCCTCATTAATAAAACTTTAATTGACTTACGGAAACTTGTATTTCGCGAAAATACTCCGTCTTTGGTGTTGATTGAATGCTGAAATCTCAGAATATTTCGTCATAAACTGAACGCACGTGGCTGACGTCATGAACTCTCGGAATATCCTCAGCTCTGTACGTAACCGCGTTGTGCGCCTCGATCCAAATATGTAACGATTTTATGTACTGTGTAGTTTGATTCACTGTAGGACAGAAAATTTGCATGGCTGGAAAGCATGAAAGTAAACTTTATTGCAAAGATCGTTAATCGTTCCAGTAAATTCTTTAATATTGGAAGTGAGTCAGATTTGTCAGTAACCCTAATCTATTACGGAAATTGTCTAGAAAATAAAAACGTAAACGATACCAGAAGGACTGGTGAACAAAGATCAGTACAAAGATCAGATAAGTGCAAAGATTAATGATTAATTGGTAATCAGCAATATATTGGTTTTACCAGTGGGTTTTAAAAGTGCTTTTCTACAAGTCAGTACGTTTATAAAATTTGAACGTTTGTATACGATTTTATTAAGAGCCTGTATTTATTTTGAGCAATACCATGTCAAATCATCAGAAGAATTTCAGTTATTGTTGTAGTAATTTTTATGAAAATTCTAGTGTTCGTTCTCTAGGTGTTGAAAGAAAAGCCCCTAAATAATTGTTGAAAATATAAAAAAAACTAAGGAGATAATAAAAATGGTAAATTTTGGTCCTTTTTTTCTTAAACTTTCATAACTTTTGTGATTTTAATTATGTTGAGGTCTATTTGTTAAAAATTAGTCGTAATTGGACACAATTTAGTCAAAATATTCGTTGAACAAACAAATTTTTGAAAACTTCTTGGATTTTTCAAAAACTAATTTTGAAACTGAATTTCTGAAGAAACCCTACTTTTTATTTTCTTTATTTTTTATATAGACAGCTTACAATGTCTTCTACATGCCCTATAAATATCCAAATGGGATCTCCCTTAGTTTGCCAGAAATAATTAAGAACGTACGCCGTGCCGTGACATGGCGTATATTGTTTGCATGTTTTTTCACATTGTGTGCGTCGTTTTGGCCGTTTTTAATTATTTCTCGAAAATTAAGGGAGATCATATTTTGATATTTATAGAGCTTCTAGAAGACATCGTAAGCTATCGATATAAAAAAATCAAGAAAATAGAAAGTGGGTTTTCTTCAGACATTCAGTTTCACAATAAATTTTTGAAGAAACCAATAATTTTTTCTACATTTTTTGGTCGACAAATATTTTTTTTCTAATCTGCACCCCATTACGCATAATTAAAAAAATATATACATTGATATCATTGAAACCAGCAAAGTTATGAAAGTTTAAGAAAGAAACGACCAAAATTTTCAATTTTCCGTATCTCCTAAGTTATTTTCATTTTTTCAAACATTATTTTAAGGTTTTTGTTTCAGCATCTTAAAGAACGGATACAACAGCTCACAACAGCTGAAATTCTTCAGATGATTTGACATGGAATATTTCAAGTCGCAAATATATTACTACACTCCGAAAAAGAAGGAACTTGTCATTCTGTTGAAGATAAATATTTATCTCTTTTAGATCCCAGTTATTGTATGGATCTGAATACGCTACATTTTCTATGTAAAGAAATACATTTGGAGATGAATTTGCGTAAGCTCAGTAGGCTTTGAGATATGCATTCTCATCGCGTCATTCGCGATGGTCGCTCGATTTTCGACGTGATCTACCATGCAATAAAAATCTACAATACTTTCTTGAGGCATACTTCTCTATCTCGCGTTTTAATGCTAAAGATAGGATTTTTATTTTCATCGTATTTTTTACGCATAAAGCAAAAACTCCTATAAGTCTTCTAATTATACTTTTTACGTATCTCGTGTCTTTTGGCGCAACATTTGAATTTTCGATTCTTGAACATGATTTTCGATAAATAAATTAGAAATGACGAGTTCTGTCAAAAAATTGTTCAAAGAAATGTGATAGGAATTTTTTAACACTGAAATTCCTCCAAAAACTTTTCCCGGTATTTCGCGTCGTTCTGGTCTTTAGTGGACTACACTTAAATCGAACTTACCATTCGCTCGCTCCAAACGTAAACATTCAAGGTAGCATGAACTATTTCAGTTGGATTTGGAGGCATGACGCAACCTGATGGAATTAACGCGCTGAGAGTGTGGCCCTCCTACTGTTTGTCACGCTTAAATGAGTGCATCCTCCCTTTCGGCCCTGCGACTCCTCTCAACATAGAACTGCCAAGGTGTCAATTTTCAGAACGACTTAAAGGGAGATACTTTAATGGGATTCCCATTGTATTTTCGATAATTAAAACCAAAATAACAATTCCTATCAAGAAACGGATTAAAACCATTTTTAGGACTTTAAAAGCTACAGTTCCTCGCTCATTTTTTTTCGTACCTCACGTTGTTTGGTTTAAAATGTGAATTTTCGATTTTTTGTAGTATTTTCCATAGATAAAATCAAAATTACGAGTCCTCTCAAAAAATGGTAAAAAGAAATTTTGTTGGGCTTTTTAAAAGTTATAATTGCCCCGTAAAGAATTTCCCCATATTTTATGTCTTTTGGTTCAAATTTTGAATGTCAGATTTTTCCATAGTATTTTCGATAAATAAACCAAAAATCACGAGTTCCGTCAAAAAATGGTTTTGAAAAATTTTATACGACTTTTCAACAGCTATATAATTCCTCATTATGAGTTTTTCCTATGTTTTGCGTCTTCTGGATCAAAATTTGGATTTTTGAGTTTTTTTCATATAATTTTCGATAGATAAAACCAAAATATCAAGTTTTATACAAAATTGTTAACAGAAAAATTATACGCCTTTTAAAAAGATGCAACTCTTCTCTAAAACTTTTTTACTTCTCTGTCGTCGTTTGACTTAAAATTAGATTTTTTTACTTATTAATTTTCAATGCATAAAAAATAAATTACGAGTCCTACTAAAAAATAATTAGAACAAAAATTGCATATATTTTGAAAAGCTTCAATTCTACTTTTAAACTTTTTTCACGTATCTGTCGTCGTTTAACCATTGGTCAAGGAATGCTGGTTAACGAACACGTTCTTTCTTTCAAGGCCCAAAAAAGTGTACCTAAGCTCGATTTGATCCGCTTATTTTTTCCAGAGTTATCGTGTTTACGGACGGACGGACACACAGTCGCCGTTGCCAAAACTTGATGTTTGGCTTCAGGGGGGTTCAAAGCGTAGGGTAGAGTGGGGTTAAAAGTGCCGTGGGAAAAAAGTGCCACATACGGTAAAAAAGAAGAAATAATTTGTAGGGCGCGGTCAAAAGTGATCAAAGTTAACTTTTCATAACACTGAGTCTAAACTAAATGAGGTATTTCTTTGGTTCTTCCATTAAAACTTATATAAGTCATTAAAAATGCACATGTTATAATATGTGGAACTTTTCCCCCGGGGCACTTTTAACTCCACTCTACCCTATATATCGGTTAAAAAACTAAGGTGTGAAATTTTTGACAATTCTAATACTTTCTCAATCATAAATTATGAGAATATAAAAATAATTTTAAAAATACAAAAACTGTTTAATTAAAATTGTATATTTTTCATATATAATTAAATATTAAATATATAAAACTAATTATTTAAGTTTATTCGTTTGCTAAGGTATTCAGCAACATACACAAGTTGCAATCATAGCTCATATTAGTGTTAAAATCATTAATATGTCAACGTTCAAGTTACCAAGGTTTAGCAAAGTTTATTTTGTCGCAATTGGTTCATGAGGTAAGAAGAAAGTCACGAGATGATTTTCATCATTTGAAAACTCGGGAGGATCGCTGTTATTTTAGAATTGATCTGAACTTTATTAATTGATTGCTTGTTCACTAATATAATGTAACAAAATGAATTAAGATGAAGTCGAGGATGAAACCGTAAGTCCAGGATTGAAGTAAATTAGTATACTATAACCGCAATGAAAACCGGTGTTTTCCAGACACCGGCGATAATATTTGGATGCATTAAAACTACCTAAACCCTTTTATGACATAAAATCTGTGATTTTTTCACCTGACATTATTATTTATAAAATATTATGTACGCTATTGTATTTACATCAGGGGTTTCAATCAATAAATGTATGTATAATATATTATACATATACAATTTCAAAAAATTCTTTCAATTCTCAGGGATCACAGTCATGCAGTCCCCGACATTATGCTAGCATTCGCATTAATTATTTCAAATTGAAAATTTGTTTAAAATATTTATCTGTATTATTATTGATAGTTATTGTTTTCAAATAGACCCGCCCTTTTTGGTGCATGTGCTGCCCGTTGCATCACTGCAGCCAGCCCAGGCATGGCCCAAGCCGGGCAGCTGAATGAGGTATGAGAGCCATCGAAATAAAGCCTGGTCTACAATCGCCGCAAATAGCTCGTTGCGGCGCCGCAGGACTCAGCTATGCGATGCGGCATCGTAAGCAAGGAATAGCCGTCTACAGTGGTAGCGAGTGGCGCTGTTGCGGCAGACAATCAGAGCTTATTATTAAATGAACTGTTTTCTCGTTGTGCTTTGACAGTCAAATATTTTTCGCTCCCACAGTGGATCCCTCTGACCCGCAATTTGCTCTTTTGCAGTTTGTTTCTTTAATTTTAAATGCTTTTAAATGTTTCTCACATAACACACCAAACCAACAAAAAAATCCAGATAAATGCAAAGCAAAATCACTCGAACTCAGTGTCGACGATGCCACAAACGTGTGGTTGTACGAGGTTATGTGATGAAACGCTCTGATTGGTCCTCTGACATCCGACGCGAGATCACGCGAGGCGGTTGCGGCGCGAAAAGTTGAGTTGAACCAACTTTTCGCTCTCGGTTACTTGCGGCGGGAGGTCGGAGTGGGAGAACGATATATATTTCTAACTACATTTTTGCATACCTCGAGGTGCTGCCCTCTTCAACTTTTCGACGTTTCTATGGCAACCGCGTCCTTTGCCTACGTGTACGGGAGGAGTGGGTCCAAGGCGAAAGCCAAACCGAAAGTGCCGGTGATGGTCTGTTTCTCGGTTCTCGCGCTTGCCTTCGTCAGCCATATCTAGAGTTGACTCGGGGCTGTCTATGCACGCCGAAAATATTAAAATTAATGAGGGCCTAAAATTATTATATTTATTATTATGTTCAAACTGATTATTTTCTTTTACGGTTTCTTTTTTAAGAAGGGAAATTTTCGAGATACTAAATAAATTTAAAAAGTACTTAAATTTTTAATTAATTCAGAATTTAGTTAAATGAAAAAATTTAATAAAGCTTAGTGAAATTAATTCCTCGTTTGGTTTCTTTTAGAAGAGAGTTTTTCGAAATACTATATAAATAAGTTTAAAGAAATTCTTGTCATTTTTTATAATTGTAGCGAAATTTCAAACATCGTTTTAAAAAATATAATTTTTACAAAAATAGTGAATTGAAGGTATTTATTCTACATGTAATTTTAAATCCTAAAATATCTTATTATTTTTTCCGCATAATTAAGGTATAACTGAAGTAATATTTACACTTCTCTGTAGTGTCGAATTGACAATTTACATTTAATTTCGAGGAAAAATTTAAGGTTTTCACTACTCATTTGTTTAATTACAAAAACCAGTAACTAGACTGTGCCTTGCACATTAAAATTTAATTTTAAGTTTGAGGGCAGTTAACCTCTTGCAATTCTTATGCTCATCAGAATTCACAACTTCAAAGAAATCCAAATAGTTTATAAAAATAATTCAAAGAATGGAAGAATCCAAAAAAATTCCAAAGAAATATAAGGCGTTTAGGGGTGCATCTCAGCAACTGAGGCTATTACAAAAAAAAGGAAAAGGAAAGAATTCCAAAAAATTAAAATAATTCAATAAGTTTTTGCGAGCCGGGAAATGACCGGAAATCTGTTTTCTTGATTAAAACGGCCACCTGGATTTCTTAGTATTTAAAAAATTATTATATTCATTGGTGTTTTCCTGTAAAAATAGTTATACCTTTTCGTACTTGTAAAAAAATTCCCGCCAAGGATTGAAATTTTTTTTTATTTGATTTATTTCTTTAAGTGAATTTTTTTTAAGTTTGCAATAACAAAAAAAAACGATGCAATTAGGGGTTTTAAGGGTTTAAAAGTCGTGATTTATTTTTTTCATATAGAGCCTTACAGCTAATAAAATCCCTCGTATCAGTTATAGTTTGAAACTCATGTTCAATTGATTTGAATGCAATATGAAACGCTTTAAATTCTTAAGATTTAAAGTCGAAATATATAATGAATTTGCAACAAAGAAGATTAATTTTCTTACCAAAAAAGACGAATTTTTGACAAATTCCATGAATTTTCAACCAAATAGCTGAATTTTCAATTTATAAAGGATCCATTTCTAATCAAGAATAGACAAGTTGCAATTTAAAAAAAAAAGTAATTTTGAACGTAAAAAACCAAATTATCAACAAAAAAGTTCAATCTTAAGCCAAAGAGGTAAATCTTGCACAAACATGATTTTTAAAAAACTAGATTTAACAAACACGAAAAAAACACGGAAAGTTCATTTACAAACGAATCCTACTTTAATTTTCTACCATATTGTTAAAGAATTTTCCAGCATTGTATTAATGATCTACCAAAATAAGATGAGCTTTCAACAAAATATATTATTTTTTAACAAAAATTTTTGAATTTTAAAACCGGGAGGAGCAATTTTAAACCAGAAAATATTAATTTTTAATAAAAATATCAATTTAAATCAAAAATGAAATGTTTTCCTTGTTAGTTAAAAAAATTAATTCTTATTTAAAAAAAAACGAAATTTCAATAGAATAGTTACATTTTTAACAAAAGAGTTCAGCCTAAAAATGACTTTTTATCCGCAGAAGGTTAATTTTCTAAAAATAGAATAGTTAAATTTTCGACCAAATAGGTGAATCTAAAACCAAAAGAATAATTTTTTTACAAAGTTGTTCAACTTTTAACCAAGCTTCTGAATTCCTAACGTAACAAGATGACTTTTTAACAAAATAGTTGCATTTTTTACAGAATAATAAAATTTGCAACTGAATACTAGAATTTTTAACCAAACGAGTTGAATTCCGAACCACAAATATAATAGTAGACTTTCTACCAAAAAGGATTCAAGCGAAAAAAGTACTAAATGTTATCTAAGTTCGTAACTTTTCGATTTTATTTATATTTGATAAAATATCAATATTACAGAGAAAAGTAACAGCGTTTTACTTTGAAGAATTGAAATGATTTCAAAACTGAAATTAATAACAAAAATTAAAGGGCCTCTAATTTTTCTCATTCTCATCATTTATGATTGAGAAAGGATAAGAAAAGAAAGGTCCGACAAGTCCGAAAAGAAAGGACGAGTTCGTTAAACAGCCATTTTGGATAAAAATACAAATTTTGGAACCATTTTTGTGTACTTAAAAATTTTTTTACGGCTATTAATAGTACTCAGAAGGCCAAACAATTTATCCTTATGACTTTTTTTCATACAAAAAAAATTCTCAGAGTTATAGCATTTAAAAAATTTTTAATATCAATCGAAAACAAAAATTATAAGCCAAACAACGTACGATATGAAAAAAGTAAAGAAAAACATTGCTTTTTAAAAGCCCTACAAGATTATCATACAAACTTTTTGAATTTTCTTGTAAAATTGAAAATTCTCATTTTTATTGCACAAAAAATAATGAGATATGAAAAATCCCATTTTTTGCTCAAACTGTGCAGGATACCAAAGAAGATGAATCAACAAAAATTGTGATCTCAAAAAAGATCTACAAATTCGTTAATAATCACTTCTTGATATGAGGCGTACCTTTTGTTTTACTCGCGAAAAATAACATTGAAAATATAAAAAAAAAACTTTGTGAAAAAATGATACAAGTTACGAAAAAAAATGATTTAACAAAAATTATTTACCCGAAAAAGAGCTAGAAATTTGCTATGAATTACTTTTTGTCAGAACACGTAGTTTTGGTTTTCATAATAAAAATGGTATAAAAAATAAAAATGAAAAATTTGTGGAAAAACAACAAAAGGTACAAAAACAAATTGATAGAAAAAAATTATTCGCCCAAAAAAGTGATACAAATTTGTATTCATTGATTACATTCTTATTATTTGTGATGGAGAAAGTAATAGAATTGCGCGAAATTTGGCATCAGAACATTCAAATTTTGAACCAAATGACGCAAAATACGACAAAAAGTCTCAAAGAGAAATGATAGGTTTTGAAAAATTCTACAAAATTTCTTTAAACCAGTTTTCAATAAGACTAGTAATTTTGTTTTATCGTAAGTAATATATGCAGATAATTGAAAATTCCAATATTACGCTGAAAGACGCGAGATACGTAAAAAATCTAAAAGAAGACTTATAGGATATTTTGCTTTATACATGTATAAAAAATAATATGAAAACCAAAATCCTCTTATCATCATAATTCCTTGCGTTGCGATGCCGCATTGCATCGCCGAGCCTTGCGGCGCCGGAACGAGCTATTTGCGGCGATTGTAGACCAGACTTAAAGTACTGGACCGCTGGCTAGGGCTGTCGGAAATGGACCAGGGAATAGAAAGGAAGAAAGAATCGAGGAAGTGGACCTATCCTTTTCTGAGGATGGTGATTGGTTCTACTCATCTTCCATCTGCTTTGATTACAAAAAGATCAACTGGCCAATCACTAATCGCCATCCTTAGAAAAGGACAGGTGTACTTTCTCACTTAGTCATCTCTTTCGATTTCTGTGCGCCTTATTTTTCCTCAGCATGACAACGTCGTTCGCATGGAGAATAGACACAAGGAGACCAAAGCAATGTAACGAAAAATTAGCACATTTTTTCGCGAATTACATACGCTTGAACTTCCCGTGCGTGGCGCTAGTATGAACATTTGTACAGAGCACGTGGCACAAATATAGCCGTTCACGTGACAATCGTAACAATACAATGGTATAACCTCAAATCAATAAGTATCAAATATTCTTATGACATTATTGGGCCATGTAATAAATAATGATTAATTTAAAGTCATAACTTTCTGCGCAAGTGTAAATGTGGTCATACATTTTTTGTAAGTTGCACGAAACTTAAGGGCATGCGACACAGCCAAATACCTATATTATCGACCTCACTTTATCAGCTCACTGAATATTCTTTTGAACCTAAGAACTTTTCTTGTAAATAAAATATTGAGCTGAAATTTTGGCAAACGTATTAGAGTACAATAAAGTACGTTTAGGTACTGCATTTTGGTAGTAACTTTACTGAAAATTATTTCATTTTTTTCTGAACCTTGACATTTTTTGAACGTTCGAACTTTTTTTATACATAAAAGATCAGTCTCGAACTTTGAGAAATGCAAGAGCCGAAAGAAAAATACGTTAAAGTACAAAGCTTAATAATAAAAAATGTAAAAAAATATATTTTTAACAATCAATTCCAACGGCATCAGCCGGTAACGTTGTACACGAAAATACGAACCCTCTAGAGCCTCGTCTAGTGGCCGCCAGGTTTCGTATTTTCGTGTACAACGTTACCGGCTGATGCAATTGGAATTGATTGTTGAAATATATTTTTTTACATTTTTTATTATTAAGCTGTGTAGTTTAACGTAGTTTTCTTTCGGCTCTTGCATTTCTCAAAGTTTAAGACTGATATTTTATGTATAAAAAAAGTTCGAACGTTCAAAAAATGTCGAGGTTCAGAAAAAAGATAAAATAATTTTTAGTGAAGTTCCTACCGAAATGCAGTACCTAAACGTACTTTATTGTACTCTAATACATTTCCCAAAGTTTCAGCTCGATATTTTATTTACAAAAAAAGTTCTTAGGTTCAAAAAAAACATTCATTTAAATGATGAAGAGAGGTCGGCAATATAGGCATTTAGCTGTGTCACACGCCCTTAAGG
The DNA here is from genome assembly GCF_010883055.1 of Belonocnema kinseyi. Lineage (NCBI taxonomy): Eukaryota > Metazoa > Arthropoda > Insecta > Hymenoptera > Cynipidae > Belonocnema > Belonocnema kinseyi. The sequence continues at coordinate 113,837,774 of NC_046663.1, forward strand.
GCATGTGATACTTCGTCGTGTGGTCAATCGGGTACAGTTCCGACGGCTTTTTTTCCACAAAAATAAAAAATTTTTAAAATTGAATTCGGAGATGCTATAAAATATCATAACAGACGTCCCCGGGCTCTTTTTTCAGAGATAATAACCAAAAAATGTTATTGCGCTAATTACCAAATTTTATGTATGTGTATTATTTTGTGGTTAGGGTGATTTTTAGCTCTCTGTCATTTTGATAATGTAGGTCTCTATCGTACCGATTCTGTCGGTAAGCACTCTAGAATAATTATGGTGTAATAAACTATCTTACCAGCCTAGCTGGTAATGTAGATAGATAAATTTTGAAATTTTCGGCGTAGAGGGCGTACGAAACAGCATGAAACTTTGAAACTAATGTTCAATTTTTCGCCACTGGGAAATTATTGATGAAATAAACTTTTTTGATTGCCTGCAAAGAAGGTTAGTTCCGGGAGATTAGTTACTATGTTTATTTGCAAGTCCAAAGTTTTCGGCCAAAAATATTGTGTATTTTGGAAGTAACGCACAGGAGCATTGTAACATACATAACCTCCAAATATACACACGTTGTTAGCAATATAAAAAATTTTTTTGAAAAAAAAACCACAAATAATGTGTGCGGGGACGTCCGTTAGCATGTTCGCCATCATTTCCCAAATTTTTAAGACAAAATATTGATTATTCTAGAAAAAAACCATCGGAACCTAAAACTGGTAAAATCGATACTAATTCCTAAGCGCTATGCAAATTAATCAGATTTTGCTAAATTAAAACTTTTTTGAATTAAACAAAAAAAAAGTATATGGGGACGTCCGTTAGCATGGTCGCTATCATGTCCCAAATGTTTAAGACAAAATATTGATTATTAAAGAAAAAAAGCCGTCGGAACCTAAAACTAGTAAAATCGATAATTTTCTAAGTATCACATGCCCTTAAGAAAGGTAAGTAAGGATAACATGTATAGGAAAATAATTTCCGTGATTGAACTCGTTCTTTTATGATAAATTATTTTTTATAGGTCTTTTAGTATTGTAATTACCATTTCGATATTGCATAGAGCTTCTATCGTCTGCTCAAGTTCATTCTGAATTCACACGAGCGCCACCTATGGGACGTAGTAATTACTATAATCCGTTCACCACTTTTCTACGGGAGTGGGCACACCGTGAGTCACATGCACTCATTGGTTCACCCTTGTGGCTTCTGAGGTTTGAATGAGGTAAACACTGTCGAACAATATTTGTTGATACTGGAAGATTTGCTTCAATTAAATACGGGCTTCTGAATAATAATATTGGAATGTATATGAGTTCGTCCTGCGCCTATCTATGACAGGTTATAAAATTTCGTAGTGTACATTTAAAACTTGAAGAAAATATTTTTTTTTAAATAACTAAAAAATACAATCATTTGAAAAACTCAGTTATACGTGATATTAAAAAATAATGCAAAGAAAGATATTTAACAAAAACAATTATAATACAATAATAAACAAAAAATTCTTCTAAAAAAATTCCAGAAAGCAATAATTATAAAAAATGTATATAATAAGGCTGAAAACTCCCAAATGTTGGCAATGTTATTGCAGAAGCGATTTACATAGAAAAGAAACATTAAAGATAAATAAATAAATTACCAACCAAAAATGTTCCGAATTAAAAAAAATGTAACACCGTTGACATTTTCTCCTTCTGTCCCTTTTATAGATAGCTTCTTCGTAAGCGTCCCCGTTGTGGTTACATTTTTTCGATTCGGAAAATGTGCTTGGTAATTTATTTATTTATTTTTGCATAGTTAATTATTTTGAATGCTTGTTTTTCATGAAATTCGCTTCTGTAACGTTTTTGTAAAAAATTGGGGATTTTCAGCTTCATAATTTACAATTTTTTATAATTATAACTTTTTTAATTAGGAGTATATTCAAAAATATTTTTTCATTTATATGGCAATTAAAAACAATTATCCTAGACTTTGGGTTCTCGGAATTTCGATTCGGGCGTTCCAAGAATTACACCGCAGCGGTGGCTGTGCAGAGTGGAACCG
>NC_046663.1:113839841-113848052 GCF_010883055.1 Belonocnema kinseyi
CAAAACTGTAGCATAATTTACCTTTCAAAATTAGGGCATCAGTCTTGACAGCTTTTTTATTTTATATATTTATTTTTTTGTTAGTAGTACAAGCTTTCCAATCATTTCAAAATGCCCTAACAAATCCATTTGTAAAATTTTCAGTTATGAAATCATTCAGTTTACAATAAATAATTCTAAAGTCCTTTAATTCTTTTTTTTCAATTGTTCAGTCTTAGTTCTTGATAATTAATTTTCAAATTGAAAACATTTTGAATACAGTTTTAAAGATTTTAAATATAAAAAATGTAAATGGTTTGAAATTCAGCAATTTTTATCGTAGAACGTGTCAAGTCTATGAAAAATAAAAATGAATTAAAGACTAAAAAAATGGTATATTTACAATTTAATGATAATGGACGAACCAAATTTAAAAATTATCAGTTGTAAATTAAACGATATTAAACGGAGTATTTGTTTAATCATTTGTGAATCGTTCCATTCTTAAGAGGTCCATTTTATAAATTTTACATTTTCAACTGAAATTTTTAATTTTGAAAAGTATAAATCACACTTTACAATTATTTAACTTTAAGAGCATGTGATTCTTCGTCGTGTGGTCAACCGGGTATAGTTCCCCCGGATTTTTTTCCACAAAATGAAAATTTAAAAAAACTGAATTCGGAGATGCTATAAAATATCACAACGGACGTCCCGGGAGTCTTTTTTGAGGGATAATAACGAAAAAATTAATTATGCTAAATAAAAATGTTGTGCATGTGCATTATTTTGAGGTTACGTCGTTTTTCATCTCTGCCTTTCCGATAATTTGGAAACTATCTATGAAATAAGCTTTTTTGATTGCCTGCCAACAAAACTTACTTCCGGGAGATTAGTTACTATGTTTATTTTATAAGTCCAAAGCTTTCGCACAAAAATATTGTGTAGTTTGGAAGAAACGCTCGGGAGAATTGTAACACACATAACCTCGAAATATACACACACATTGTTAGCAATATTAAAATCATTTCCCAGATTTTGAAGACAAAATATTTATTAATCTGGGAAAAAAGCCGGGGGAATCTAATACTGAAAAAATCAATACTGATTCCTAAGCGCTGTGCAAATTAATCACATTTTGCTCAATTAAAAGTTTTTTGAATTAATCCAGCAAAAAAGTATGTGGGGACGTCCGTTAGCATGTTCGCTATCATTTCCCAAATTTTGAAGACAAAATATTTATTATTCTAGAAAAAAAGCCGGGGGAACCTAAAACTGGTAAAATCGACATTTTTTTAAGTATCACATGTCCTTAAACGATTGCATTTAACGAAATGTCTAATCATCCATTGTCCAATTATCATAATTATCGAATAGTACAGGCGGGACTGATAAAACCCCTCCCCTTTTCCAAGGTCCACCAATCAAGTCATAAAATACTGGTCGAATATCCACGGCCTTAAATTATGACACAAAAAATGCAAAGGTGTAAGATTTTGATCCAAAAGTTTATCGAAGCATTGCACAATGAAGAAACAGTTGACAACTACATAACTACGGCATTCAAATTTACAACTACACTCGCATATTTCTATACGTAGATGTTAATATTGTTTTTCCATTTTGCAACTATTTGATCCACTTTTGGATCAAAATTTTACATCTCGGGTGAATAATTGAACCTCTCCGAATCAAATAGAATAGAGAAGGGGGGGGGCAGTGCCAACCAGTGGGATAAAGGTGATTTTCCTTATAGCATCGCTATTATTTAACAATTCCAGATCTACTTTGCATAAAATAAATCTATTTTATCAGAGAGATAGTGTTACTTACTAAAATCTTGAAAATTGACGTTGCAAAAGAAAAATTATACAGAAAACAGTTTTTACCACGAAAGAATGGAAGTTTCGCTGACAGAAATATAAAGTTTTCAACTTTAATGACAATACTTACAGTATAAAAATGTGATATTTTGACAGATAAAACAATATCACACATTCTAATTATAATAATTAGATGTAATTCAAGTCCAAAATATATAAAATCTCATAAATAAGTGAGATCTGGCCGGGGGAGGGGGAGGCGACAATAATATTTACAAGTTCTTAGGTTATACACGTGTCACCATGGACATAGGAAACACGGGACTAGACATGCCATCCTAACCTGTCGAGCGGGGTTGAATCCACGGGAGGGGGAAGAATTCCATGAGTGGGGAGAGCTGCCATCTTACGATGTGCCATTTGATTATGCGCACGAGCATTTTTGCCGACAACTGTCAATGAAAATATAAACATGTGGGCGCTGTGACGTTTGTCGCGGGACATCAAAAAGGTGGCGGACCTCCCCCCTCATTGCATCACCCGCGGAATGGCATGCCTAGTCCCTTGTTTCCTATGTCCATGCTATTAAATATGATTATTATCAATCCAGTCGTTATGCAGTTTTCTTGTATTGGTACGGTAGAAAAATTGCGTAAAGTCCGTTTCTAGTAGAATGTCAACGAATAAGAGGTTATATTACACCTATCTCTATTTTTATACAAAATAACTTATTCTTCTTTTTGGATATCTTTAAAGGTAATTTTTCCGGTACATAAAATACCATAGAAGCAAACCATCATATTTTCTTGTCTTTAAATATTTTGACTTTCATAAAAAGCTGCAGTCGACTTTGCCCCCCCGGTAAGGGGAAAAGCCGACGAAATACAGCTTGTTGGAAATAATTAAATTACATAATAATTGCTTTTTTCATGTGACTCATACTTATAGAAATATGATATAAAATAATGTAGAACTAATGTAGATCAATTCAACATCTTATTAACTTGAAAAAAAATCATTGACTGTTAACTAGTTGGCGCTACCCCCCCCCCCCTTACCCTACGTGTGGATTTAGCCTGAGAAAATTTTCCAGAATGTCAATTTTAAGAATCGTTCAAATTTAATTTCAAGGACTGATACTTGTAGGAAATTTCAAAGCGTATCTTTTGTCCTTTATAAAGTATTTGTAGGTTTTACAGTTTTTGAAGTAAGTGATAAAAAATAGATTTGTCAAAGTAAACAAATTTCAATTTTTACCAACTTTAACTCGCGCTAACTCAGTCAATTTTCACAATGTATCAACTCTATTAATACTGAATTACATTTTTAATTCTTCTGAAAGAAAAATTTGGTTTTTATCGATTACTTCAAAAACTGTAAAATCTAAAAATATCTGCTAAAGGAAAAAAAGATGCGCTTTGAAATTCTCTACAAGAATCAGTCCTTAAAATTAAAATGCGAAATAGTTTCAAAATTTACCTTCTGGACAGTATTACTCATATTGAACCCCCGCGCACCCCCTTTTGATCTGGAGAGGTTCAATTCAACTGTACAGTATAAAAAAAAAACATTTTACATTAACACAGTCGCGAGTATTAGACCACCGGTTTTCCGATTTTTGTGTACGTTCTTTTAATGTTAATTATATGCGGGTTTAATTTTATTCTCTTAAATAGGTGGAAATTTATAAAAATTATGTATATATAAAATAGGCCTATATTGTGAAAAATTTCATTTTTTGTTAAATTTTAAATAACATATGAAGTAGTACATAACGCTAAAACTGTTTATGATTTCAGATGTTATTTAAAATTTATAGAATTTATAGAATTGGAAAAATTACTTCATCCTAGGCTTATTTTATGTATAAAATAGGTCTAGGATGAAGTAAGTAAGTCTGGGATAAGTCTCCATAGAGAATTTTAATACTTCCAACCTGTTTAAAAGAAAAAGTTACAATTATAATACCATTAACATTTAAAAAACATAAGCAATCATCGAAAAACAGGTGGTCTCATACTCCTGACCGTACCCGTAATTTTGTACGTTTTCCGGAATTATTAAACTTTGAAGGATTATAATTGAAATTCTTAATTTTTTAAACGGGAAAATCACAACAGCGTGGTTTTCTTTTTTACTGGAATTGGATACCTTATAATTCTTATCATTTGTCCATTTACTTGAAATGTTACTTGATATTAGGTACATGAAATTTTTATTTTTATTATCTTTCTAAGATTTCTAAGATTCCAATTTAAAAGTTTCAAATTTAGCATTGTTTTAGTTTTGAATTTTCAAGACCAAAAGTATACAGTTGTTATCTAATTTTAAAATGGGTTTTAAATAGAATTTTCAAGGCCTGTTTCTGTAATTTTTTTAATGTGGCAGTATATAATTAAAAGTTCCCTAATAAAATCCATAGGCTTTTATTTTACACCTATATGTCTCATAAGCTTGAGCTTCAATTTGCTGATTTTTAAATATTAGAGCTTTTCATTTTTAATGTTTCGGATTGAGGAAAGTTCAACTATTACTGCTTAAATTTCAGTTTAGTTTTGATTGCTTCAAAAAGATTGAATTTTTTGCTTTTCAGCGGCCTCACAGTTTTTTAAATAGTTTCCTTGATAAGCACAGCCTTCATTACTCTGGATATTTCTGTAACTTAAACTCATTCAAAAAATTTACCATTATATATAATTTTTAGAAAACCTCTTCATTTAAGGTTTATGTGAAAGTGTTTATCCAGATTTGAAGAAAAATTCTACCATCTCACCTCATATTTTATTTTCTTCTACAATATCATTAAAACTTGTTGAATTAAAGCTTGAACTATTGTTCCGAGACTTTGCCAAAATGAAATCATATATCTTAGGTTGCTTCATCGCCAAAACCAACAATTAAAGTTGACTCGAATACTTAGGCATAGAATTAAATACTGCAACTTAACCCTAGTAACTCGGGCAGCTTTTTCAATCAGCAGATACCTGAAAACTCCCTTTTAGTCTAAGATTAAAGAGCACTTGAGCGTCCATTTGAGGTCATTTCACAATTTTTTCTTTGGAATCATATAGAACTAGCTGAGAAATACAATTTGTTTTGAAAAATTTTCAATTCGGCTATTAGTTTAGTTTTGACAAAATTCAAAATAAATACAACGTTTTCACGTCTGTGTGTGCGAGTGTTAGTAAGAGAATTGAATGGACAGACGGCTGGGGGGGGGGGGGCTTGAAAGTTGCAGGTTTGAAATCTGAACCGCACCCTCACACAAGTGCACACGCGCAAACATCCTACTCAATAGAATTTTCTAAACTAATAGTCTAATTTAGAAAATTCAAAACAAATTGTCTTTGTCTCAGCTAGTTCTATATGATTCCGCAAAAAATTGTAAAATGATAAAAAATGTACTATAGAAATAGCTTTTCATTAAAGCGATATATTTTTTTTTAACTATCAATTAAATCAACATACACCATTAACAAAATTTGTGCATATCACACTTCTTTAAATGAATATGCAAAATATTTTCAAAAAGTTTAATAATTTTCAGAGATATGACATTTTTTAACTAAACACATAACATTTCAAATAACAATAAAACGGCCGGGAATTCGCTATGCGCACCCGATATATTCGGAATCAGGAGAACATTCCGCACAATAATTAATCATCAAATCATCAGGACCTTCTTCCGATCCCAGACTATTTGAAAGGATCAGATCGTTTTCAACTGAGTAATTAGCCGAGGAGTAGGGGGACCCATGTTGTCTGTGACTGTGTATGACTGCACGGCGTGACGTTGGTAGATCCGTAGGTCACAAGACACAATGTAAAACGGTGACGATGCGTACCGTTTCAAGTTAGTGGGGAGATCCCCCCTGGCCTCTTTGCAAGTCATTATCTTCATTCCGATTACTCGGCGGTGGCTGTTGTACGGAATTCCTGCTCACAGTAGACAGTATTGAGTGTGTGTACTCAGTCTCTGGAATGATTTCCGAGTTCGCGCTCGGCTCGAGGTTCACAACTTCGCGACTCGTTTGAACTTTAAACCTTAGGGTTTACTCAAATTGGCTAAAACCCGCATTCAGATCGTTAGTGTGTTCCTGGTGAAAACCAGAGGCCAAAGTGTCCTTTTCTATGCCAGTGATTAGTGCTTATTTCGGCAATATGTTGGAACAGGAGAACTTTCAAAATTCCTGCAATGATTGGAACGAGTATATCAATCGGTATCGGGAACTCCTCCAACGGGTAAGTCCCAGAACTCCTTAAATCCCTAGTTCCCATACTAAGTGAATTAAAGTACTATTAGAAGAAAGTTGTGAGAAGAAGAGAATGATTGTCAAATTGATTTGTGAATTGTTTAAGGCATTTAGTTCTTCTATCTAAAGAACATTCTGCCGTTAGATGTGGAGCCTTCTTAAACGTCTTTCTATATTAAGAAGAGAGTACAAATTCCTTCATTTAGATTTTAGAAGAGCTTCTCCACCGACTACTAGCCGCAACCGTGTCAATTCTAATAGGAAACTTTTTTCACTTACGAATTTAAATGTTATATTTCTTCTGAATTGTTCTTAAATACTATACTGAATCATATCTTATTGAACGTCCATTTAAGAATCTAAAATTTCATATATAGATATGTCAATAATCTGCAGGTGTTAAATTTGAGATTTGCATTGCACGATAATATGATAAAGCCGTCGAAAGATTCAAGTAAAATCAAGATTGTCCAAAAGTTTCATCCGATTTTTTAGACTTTCGAGAGTGAAAAAGCAATAATTGAGGAGATTATTCAAATGAATTTTTTGGCAATCAGCTGGACTACCTTCGATGGCATCGCTTTCGCTTAAGGTCTTTCCGGGAGAACTCCAATCGACCTTCGTGTAGATAGCGAAAGTTTCTCTAGCCTTCCGGATGCCTTCATTCACTCTACATTAGTATAGACAGCTGATACATGACACCGTTCACTTTTTTATTTCTCATCTTATTGAAATGACTAGGGGATTGGGAAACCTAAAAATGACAGTAAATTAATGTTTTGCACGGAGAATTTTTGGAATTCTTATGAGAAAATGTACTGAATTAATTACTTTGCATGCTTGGCTGGAAGGCTTGAATTTGAAAATGTAAACGACTCGACCACGAAATTTGCTTCCAAGGTTTTAGTCTCTAAAAATGCTTCCAGTGTATTTACAAAAGAAAATTAAAAATTGATATAATTGAATAGAGGAATGGAGCATTAATCTCAATTGTATCTTTCCCCTTCCCTGGAGGCGCAGGCTATCAACATTTGCAACGCTCAACACAAATATAAAGCTTTTGGAAATTTGATTGCCAGTGGGACAATAATAAAATAGAGAAGAAATGTAAATTAATTAAAATCGGCTGGCTCCACCTGTTTGCGAGCATTTGGGCACCGCTACTGATTACGAACCCAAATTCTTTCTTTTGTTTAATAGCTCGGCTGCATCTAGTCGTCCCGACTTTCGGGACGACTAGCCGGAAATAAAAAAAATGCTAGTCATCCCGAAATTCGGGACGACTAGCCTATTTTTACCATTTGGCTAGTCATCCCGAAAAGGATGCATTTTATGAAATTTATCCTTTTAACTAAACAAAAATTACCAAAAGTATTAGTCATCCCGAAATTCGGGACAATTAGCCTATTTTCACCATTTAGCCAATCGTTCTGAAAAAATGCTAATAGTGCCATTATAGTTTATAAAATATAGTGATTTTTAGTCCTCGAGCCTCGCACTATTTTTCAGCCTTATCATCTTTCAACTTTTATTTTAATATAGTAGAAAACACTCATCCCTGTTAATCAATTTATACAGTACTAATCATGGAATAATCTTCGTTCCTGTCGCCACCTGTCACTTCATTTTTACTTTATAGTTTTATCAGCTGTTCTACCTTTACCAACATCAAGATAATTGTGTCATGTTCAGCGGAATCTGTCAAGAACATGCTTACCACCAACTTATTTCAAATGTTATTATTTAAATTTCGAAATATTCGAAATTTCTCGAAGCATTGAAAAGGAGTATGTGTGTAACTTGTATAATTAAACTTACATAGTTACTTTGACTAGTCTCAAAGGTGTGCCTCCCCGCCCCATGAAGTGTTGTAAAAAGGGACAGGGGTGTGACCTTAAATTATTTCTGTGATCAATCACAGAGGCGCCTTCCCGCCTCCTCGAGGCGTTTGAAAAGGGGTAGGGCTGTGATTTTACATTGTTTCTGTGACCAGTCACAGGAGCGCCTTCCTGTCCCCCGAACACGTTGGAAAAGGGGCAGGGGTGTGATCTTACATAATTTCTATAACCAGTCACAGGGGTGCTTTCCCGCCCCCACGAGGCGTTGGAAAAGGGACAGGGGTGTGATCTTACATTATTTCTGTGACCAGGCAC